>NC_135506.1:47259599-47537099 GCF_052857255.1 Amblyomma americanum
TCTCTTGGACCTCGTCAAGCTGCCCCGAGCAGCTTTCTGCCCAAGAGCTCCAACCACGTATGTATGTGGTGAAATAAATATATGGACTGTAATGAATTAGCCCGTTCGAAACCGACACAAACCAGCAAACTTTCGATAAAGCTGGTCGTATTAACGAGCCCTGACAAACGACTCTTAAGGTTGTTCCCGTGCCAGCAAACTACTGAGTCCACTCTCGCTGCCATTCGATCTCGTCAGTCGTGTGCGAGGACGTGGCCTTCGAGGGTCGAGGGAAAGTTAATTACTCTCGGGAGCCGGGATGTGGCGTGGCGGTCGCCGGCCCGCGCTCCACGTCCACCGCCCAAAGTCGGCCCCGTTGCGCAAGGCACGTCATATCGACGCCGGCGAAGTCGCGGTCGCCCAGATAGAGATGTACGTGACCGCGACTATGTGGGGCAATAGCAGGGGCGACCGTGGGCCGTTGCAGACACGGCACGTCGTCGTGCCAATTACGTGCTTGGCCGCGAAAGGCTTCTGTTAACACAACCAAAAGAAAGGAGGAAAAATTAAGTGAGAAGGAACGTCCTAACATTGGATCATTCTGCTCTCATGCGCTCACCTTGCCTTCTTTGAAGTCGTTCGCACTTTTGTTATTAGCGTCTTTCTGGAGTGTCCGGCGTGCACACCTTCTCAAATTCTGGAAATTTTAAAATTTAGTTCGAACAGATGGTCGAAAGAAACGGATTCCACTAGGTGAAGCTTCTACGCAGCTTACCTCTGTAATGTACCGTCTTTTCCTAAGTAACCAGGCTGCATGATTTCCGGCTCAGTCGTACAGTTAAGCACAGTTAAGCAACGCGTAAGACCTTCTATAAAGAAATCGTATATAGTCTAGTTTTTAGAGACCACAAATCCTATAGACAATCTATATACAATCTATATATTTGTGGCCTTAGTAGATTTTTGTCTATAGAAAGTTTAGAGACTATGAATGAACAAAAGGAAATATCCATAAAAAAACAGCATAGTCTAAATATGCTTAACCCAAATGTAGACCGTTTTTATAAGGATGGTTACATTTGGCAAGGAAAGTACATCTATCTGTACGTCTCTCTTTCTCCTAGCCAGTCTGGTTATTTATTTGTCAACATCTGATCGGATGGCAAGGCGTCGTAGGTTGAGGACTAGCAGTGAAGGTGGTACACTGCCTTCTTTCTTGATAATGTATTAATCGCCGTTTATTCGCATATTGATACTGTAGAAAACACCACTTTTCGCGTTTAAATAAATTTATGTTGCCCAAATGATGACGTCGGGCACTAGCTACTGAGCGAAGTTAATGCCATTCATTGGGTTCGGAAAATAACCTTGAACACAAGTTAGGACTGCTCGCACAATTCTGATTTTGCCTTCGGGTTTTCTTTTGTAAAATTTTCAAAAATTTCGAAAGCCCTGGATATCAGTTTTTTTATTCTAAATAATTTTTACAGCTTTACACTTCTGTCACGAAATAGGCATGAAAGCAATGCAAAACAATGACTCTAAGCCGTTTCAAGCCAATAAGGCTCACTTAGTAACCGAATCTTTATGGCGATTACGTCACTGTAGCGAATCTAGTTGTCAAGGGATAGGCAACATAACTGAATTTGTTATACGATTGTTTGCATCATCTGTTGTGGCACGGAAGTTTCGTGCTTCTCTTTCACTTTCTCTCTCGCTCCTTTCCCCCATAGAATGCACGTTGAAAAATAAAGATTGGATTTTGGGGAAAGGAAATGGAGCAGTATCTGTCTCACATACCGGCGGACACCTGAACCGCGCCGTTAGGGAAGGGATAAAGGAGGCACTAAGAGAAGAAAGGAAGAACGAAGTGCCGTAGTGGAGGCCTCCGGAATACTTTCGACCACCTGTGGCTCTTTAACGTGCACTGACATCGCACAGCACGCGGGCGCCTTAGCGTTTCGCCTCCATCTAAACGCAGCAGCCGCGGTCGGGTTCGAACCCGGGTACTCCGGATCAGTAGCCGAGCGCTCTAACCACTGAGCCACCGCGGCAGGTTTGGTTTACTTTTCTATTTTTGCTTCGAAAGAATAAAGGAGCAACACAGCTGCAAAACTTCTGAGAGATAGTTTAGATACACACTAAAAAATGCATACAACAGCCAACAGATACCACACAAAAATTCGAACATGTGCAGATACTAGAGAGAAATAACTTCAATTTGCACCCGTCAAGAAATACTCATGCGTAAATTCTATGGTCTATTTTAGAACCGCTACACAGTGTAAAGTAGCAAAGAACACCAAATAACTCACAACAGAAAACAATTGACCGGACGTTCCTCATTGCGACTTCCAGTGACAGATCGTGGGGTGTGAAGTGTTGATGCCAGTGAGAGGGTTTCGAAACTCTGTGTAACGGTATAATATGTATTGGTATTAATGTCGCTACACTCGTATTAACGGACGCCGCGGGCACGCTCTAGCGAATGTCTCGCTAAGTCATGACTGACGTCAATTTGTTTGGACGAATCAGCGATTGACATTACGGCCAATTAGCGTGGCGCACTGGCATGACGTCATGCGTGACGTCACTTCATCTTGCCCAGTCAGTGTGACGAGCTGCCCTAGTGTGTTAATGCCAACGCCATCGACGCCGCATGATAGGTAAACGCGCCCTTAACAGCTGTCGCTGTAATAGTCGCATATAATCATATATAGTCGGTGTTTCTGGCGTCTTTGACACTGGCCTTGGCCTAGATGACAATTACTATATACAGCCCATGTTTTTGCGCTCATTCGGCAGTACTATAAATGGAAAGCCAACTGGAATTCTTTCTAGGTCAAACATATAAGCGGTCTCCTCATTGCTTTTTATTTCGTTCATTTTGGCCCGAAAGGAGAACCTAGCGAAATGGTGGAACTAAATATTAACGAGCTGCAGCTTGACCATTCGCGATCGTTAGTGTTTTATCCCTCACTGCGTTTTTACTGTTCTTTCCTTGAAGTAAGTGATGCTGTTTTGAGTCACAGTATATATTTTACATTATGTGTGCTTATCTTGTATAGAGCTAGACTACGATAGTGACTGACACACTTTTTTAAGTATAACGCCGTTGCCCTGGACAGTTTTGAAAGGCGTTTAACAGCAATAAAAAGGCGGAAAATGAGATCAAGGGCACGCCATAACGAACTACACAAAGCGCTCTTTCTCGCCTGGACTGCCGGTCAGGGCCGTGTAGTCGCCGTTCAGAATGGTGGATAAATCGTACCGTGCTCTCTTGCACCAGCAACTAAAACCTAATGTAGGATGGATCATACAAGGTATAGCTTTTCTTGCTCGCTATTCTGGTACAGCGGTAAGTGTAGAGGAGATTTTTCTCCGCGTTAAATGTCGTCGTAGTTTGCCGTAACGAAAAGTTACTACTGTAAACCGCTCACCATTTAGTTACCAAGTTATGACCATACTGCGCAATCATGTGATTTAGGTGGACTCAGTTCACGCAGACCTTGGTATGGGTCCTTTAACGGTAGGAAGTGGGAAAGGGGGAGGCTGTAGTGTCATCCCACTCACTTATTCTCTCTGCTAGACAGAGGGAATTCAGGGCTTTTATTTTTATTATTTTTTCTCAGGCTTTGCTGGATGTTCCTCGAGCATTAATATGCATGGCATGCCGGGCCTCCTTCGCTAGTTACTGCTCCAAAAGAACTGCATTTTGCTTCCACAGTACTGTGCAGACCATCCCCCTTTTCGGTACAGGCGGCTTGCAAGTGACGTCACGGGAGCCATGGTGGAGCACCACGCGTATACCTTCCATCAAACTTCCATCAGAAGAGCAGATTTTTCTCTGTGTTCCTGGTCCTCCAATATGACGAGAACAAGGGACGTCAGTGCGCGCCATCTACCAGATGTTTCAGGGAAGAATTTCAAAAATTTTCGAAAATAGGCTTTGTGGTGTAAAAATACGGCTTTTGCGGCATATTAGTATCAGTGTTGCGGGCACCAGAAAGCCGGTGAATTGTTAACTAATTTCTGATAACTAACTTGTTACCTATCAAAGATTGTCAACTGGTTGCAATTATAGATTCGTAGCCGATTGTTAGTAATAGCCATATCTGTTTTTAGAATTTCGAAAACGTGATTACCCTCGCTGCTATGACTCGACATAATTTGCCAGCATCGTGCGAAAATACGTGCGCATTCGAAAGCATGCAGAAAAACCAGCCCCTCCAGTGCGAGTCATTAGTTGAAAAAGACAAATTTTGTCGAGCCACAGTGCCGAGGGTAATCGCGTTTCC
The DNA here is from genome assembly GCF_052857255.1 of Amblyomma americanum. Classification (NCBI taxonomy): domain Eukaryota; kingdom Metazoa; phylum Arthropoda; class Arachnida; order Ixodida; family Ixodidae; genus Amblyomma; species Amblyomma americanum. The sequence goes on from NC_135506.1 coordinate 47,263,877, forward strand.
GAAATTCTAAAAATTGGTATGGCTATTATTAAAGACGGGCTACAAATCTATGTTTTCAATTAGGTGCGTAAGTGTACTAGTTAAAAAGTTAATTATTAAAAATTACTTAACCAGCTTACTGCTAAAGACGATTCACCGGTTTTCTGGTATCCGGCAACACTGGTAATACTATGCCGCAAGAGCCATATTTTTACCCCAAAAAGCCTCTTTGTTAAAATTTTTAAAAGCCTTCCCTGAATCACCTGGAATATTGAGGTTCGTGTCAACAGACATCCGGACAACTGTCGCTCATTGCCGGGGGCACTGTGTCCACTAATTTGACGATGACAGCCTTCTCACGCAGCTGTTCTCCTATAAACGGGTCTTGACACACCATTGTCCATATAGGGGCCGTTTTTTTTTTTTCTCTAGAGCGCTTCTCTCGAGGTCTCTAGCCGGCTGGTCGGTGCGTGCTCTCTGCCGCACCTGTTATTACCGATAAAAGACGCTTCGCGTCTGGCACCAAGGCGGAGCCTGCGATTAAGTCCGTTGAAGGCCGACACATCGCGTGTGCCATTTCGTATCCACTTTCGCTTTCGACACGTTTGTCACGCCTGCTCTCTGAATTGCGGCGTTGCTCCTATTTGCTCTGCGATGCGTGCAAAGGAAATTACAGAACAGGGACAAGAAACCTGTCGAACGGCAGCTCAGTGGGAACCCTGTACAATCTTCTAAGGCTTTTTCGCCACCTACAACAAGCGAGGATCCAGAAGTTCCCGCAAGTATGGACATTAGCGATTGCATCATTAGCGTTCAACTGTTGCCTGGCACGAAGCTTCGGGTTTGCTCGAACCCCCGCTTTCGAAATCATACGTAATAACTGTCCAGTGCGTTTAGGAGAAGCCTGCAAGGTGAAGTACATCTCGTTTAGGCCGTATTACTCGATAGCGTGTTCAGCTCGGTCGGTCGAAAAGCCGTCGGCGTAGTAGTAATCGGCACCTTGTATCGGAAATAATCGGGGGCTGCGTAAAAAAAAAATTGTATCATGGTAATTTGTGGTTCTAGTGATTTATGGCTGACTGGTGCGTGATAGGCGATGACGAGTTAATGAAATCATTATAATTACTTCGTCAATTAAAGAAATGAAAAAGTAGAAAAAAATGAAAAAATGGGCTTAAATGGTGTCAATGCTTGATGTTGCTAATTAAAAATGTAGAGTGTGTAATTGATAAATTTATTAATTGAAACAATTGAAAAATGATAAAAACTTTCAAAGGTGTCAAACGGCTCAGAATGGAAAGATGATGAGTCACAGAGCCTAAACAGTCGCATCGGCATCAGATGACGCACCAAACGCCTATACGCGTCAACTCATCAGCCCAGCATGGGAGTTCTCCAACGTGTATGCTTTTTAGCATTCACGTGAGAGCAGCCAAGGACTTAAAAAAAACTACGAAGTTAATTAGGCAGTTTCCTTTTTTCTTGAACTTCGCAGCTTTTCCTTGAACCCCTTCATATACGTCACAATGGATGGTAGTGAGCAAATGCCCCCCTTAGCCATATATGTATATCATGCTGACTGACCAGGATTGAGAACTGCTGCGAATATATAATTTCACTTGTGAGCAAGAGCTTCACAAAGTTTTGCCCACGCCGATAGTCAACGCCACTGCAATTGTCGAATTTTGATAATTAAGGCTCGAAGGAGACGAATTAAAAGCAACCTGCAACGAGTCCGGACAGATTCCGGCAACGAGTCCGGCAGGCATCGCTATACCAAGACGCGGTGAGTGGCATCTTAGAAACAAGCCCCAATTTCATACTTTTGAGCTTGCTCAGTGAACCTCAATATTATACTTCTTTGTGGCGCTTACATTGTAACCTGAGTAACTGACAGTTCTTCTAGCCGTATCATATCTATTGGCTTCGAAAGTTTCATGCTTTAGTGCTAGTCATAAGATTCTTTGTTCCCATAGAAAAGTTACTGCATACCTCCTAGCTACCCGACCTTCTGCTCCATGATTATATTCATATAGATGTCATGCATCATCTGCACTAAGGTAGTCTTTTTCGGTTAAAGCGTGATGTCTGTTCTCGAGCGAAATCCTCAAAATCCGCTATTTTCCCTCCCGCCCATAACTCGTTCTTGGGCTTCTGCTTCACTATATTTTAAATATTTGCTAACTATAGACTTGACAATCCTGCTTTCTTTGCACCTGGCACTGCCTAGCACTTCTATACATCTTGCACGCTGACGGAATGGGCGCACAGTACTACTCCATTCCATTTTTATTTCTCCACTAAGGATCTTCCATGTCGATTACCTGTTCCCTCCTTTGGTGAAGATGGTATTCGTGACAATTAGGTAATTTATTTCTGCAACCTCTAATTGTTATTTCCTCTTATTCCTGGCATATATTCCCCAGTTTACAACTGCCTACTCGCCTGCCTACTTAATGCCTGCATAACGTAGTCTACCAGTAGAGTGTAGTAACGCTCACTGCACATAAGTACAGCGTAGTGAAGGGTCTGACCGATTCTAGGGTGAAACCTAAATAATACCTCGGCCTGAAGCAGTCAAGTCAGCTTTTCACTTCCACTTTGCCCGACTGAGGGCTAAACGCAGAAAAAAAACCAGCCGCGAACCCCACTTGCAAGCTCACATGCTCAAGGCTGTTTGCCACAGCAACCTGAACGCCTAACTGAGCATACACCACCCACTGCTGAAATAGCTCATGGTTCATCAGCAAGCGCTCGTTCAGCTTGCCTGCTATATGTCACGCGCGTGTCCTGAAGCTAGCGGTACAAGTGCGCAGTTCTCTTCTCCCTAAACTCTCTCCCCCTTCCGCTCTGCTGACCCTGAACAGCCCAGTGATCAAATTGATCCGTTCGATTGAACCCGCCCTGGTGGCGACGTACAGGAGGACACTATAGCTACAGTTTCCTGGGTCTTTCACTGTCAAGCAGACCTCGCGTGTTTTCTTTTCTGAACAAAATGTGCAGCGTTAATGATAAAAGAGAAAATCCGATGAGTCAAACTGTACAGATACTTTTCGATCGCTGCTGTAGAAACATTGGCAAAAACAACCTGAAGCACTCTTCTTTGTATTCCCAGTCAAAACGCACTACAGGATTCTAAGACAAAAAATTTCTGTAGTCTGTAGTCTTGTCGTATTTTGGGCATGTCTTGTGTAGTCTGTCTTGTCTTCTGTAGTCTGTCTTGTCTTTTGTAGTCCTGTCTTCTGTAGTCTGTCTTGTCTTTTATAGTCTGTCTTTTGTAGTTTGTCCTCTCTTTTGTAGTCTGTCTTGACTTCTGTAGTCTGTCTTGTCTTCTGGAGTCTGTCTTGTCTTCTGTAGTCTGTCTTGTCTTCTGTAGTTTGCCTTGTCTTCTGTAGTGTGTCTTGTGTAGTGCTCGTACACTGTGTAACAGTCGTTACTGTCACCTGTCAATTAACACAGGATTTGTGTTCTGGAGTACGCTATGCACAAAAATGCACATCTTGTTAATGGTCGCCTGTCAACACAAGCTTTGTGCATTCCAGAGTAATTCGTGCACAAAACCACTAGAATTGAAATGAAAATGATCAATATTTATTTACTGTTTCGTGCTTTTTTTTCGAGCTTGCTGATGCATGCTGTCCAGCGTTGTCCTGGCCGCAGGTTCCTAGATACATCGCCCATGAGCCAAGAAAAATGGTTTTTGTCTTGGCTGAAAAAAAGAAAAAACAGAGATCACCGCTGCTACCTGCGCAAAAAAAAATGCGAAAGCGTTGACGCCTCCTCGACACTGGTCGCCTTTCAAATTTGGCGCCATGGTTGTTTTCTCGTTGACTTGATTGGTTATCAATTAACTCTTATTTTACCCTCACTTCATCCCAGCAACGATTTCGTGTTTTCAAATTTTCCTCCATGGATCGTTCCTGCCCACTCACTGAATACTTGCCCAGTCTAATCACGCATTCATTGCCTTTCGCTTCTCAATAATTACCTAATTGCCTCTAATTTATCATTCTTTTTCCTATCTCCTAGTTAAGTATAGGAAACTTATCACTGGTCACGTGATTGCTCATTTCGAGTTTTCAAACTTGGCGCCAAGCTTTGGCTTTGTCCATACTTCCAGTTTTTCAAACTTGGCACTACGCTGTAGCTCCTACTTTCAGCGTTTTCAAATTTTGCGGCACTTTTTCTCTGGCCCAGCCACTTTTTGGACATTTTTGGCTGCAAATAATTATCCAATTATGAAATTTTCTTTTCGAGCAGCATCCTCACATCATCCTCTGCCAATTACACAACCAATCATATGATGCTATCTCTTCCGAGTTGCCCACAACTGCTGCGGACACGATCCCCGGCAACATAGCCTAGTAAACTCACTTTATTCAAAATGATGTAATACTGAACAAGGCTTATGACTGGCCGAGTTGGTACTGACTCACCTTAAAACCAGCCAGAACACACAAGAAGACATGAGCTCAAGAGGCGGGACTAACAAAAATTTAATTGAAGATTTTGATTATTTGATTTGTGAGGGTTTAACGTCCCAAAGCGACTCGGGCTATGAGGGACGCCGTAGTGGATGGCTCCAGAAATTTCAACCACCTGGGGTTCTTTAGCATGCACTGACAACGCACAGTACACGGGCCTCTAAAATTTCGCCTCCATTGAAATTTGACTGGTGCGGCCAGGATCGAACCTGTGTCTTTTGGGACAGCAGCCGAGCGCCATAACCACTGAGCCACTGCGGCGGCATCATTGAAGGAAAGCCGCAAAAGAAGACCCGCGAAGAGATACAAGCACACAATAACCCAAAGCAGTGAAAGGGCGAAGTGCAATCAAAGGTCACTGGCCTACTAATGAATCATCTAAAAAAGCAAATTCCTTACAGTGAAGGTTTTCCGATGGCTTAGCCACACGTGTCCTTAGCATTACCGATGTAGTAAGCCTCAACTATCTACCGACAGATTTATCCCTTCCATAAACCACTGATGTGTCGTGGAAATTAGGCATGCAAAGAGACAGGTCATCCTCAGATTTGCATTCACAAGATTTAGCGTGCAGTGCCAGATTAGAATTTGCCTTCCCCCTATAGAGTGAAAGTGCTCAGTCAGGTGCAAATTCAGATATCTGCCCGTCTGCCCATATTAGTTGCAGCCATAAGGCAGTGGAATGCAATATACTCCATTACTTTGCAAGTGGTGAACCTTTTTTTGTGACACTGTCCATTGTGGACAAGTACCCAGTTTTATCAAGCCTTTTTAATGGCGGCGCAAAGGCCTCCTGTCTTGCACTTCGCTGTTAAGACAACAGCAGCATTACGCTTTCCCGCGACTTTCTTGAGACTGTGAAATACTGTGGAGGTAAGGTGTATCAGCATCATCGGAGTATCTGCTCCTTACCCTCGAGCGAGTGAAAACATACTATGGGTTGTTGAGATGGGCAAGTGGGAACCCAGCTGCTTGGAAACCTGCTACAAGAATGCGTCCTCAGCAGTGATGGCATGACTTATCTAAAGCTGATGTCATGCACACGATTGCACACCCATCAAGTGTTTCCATCTTTACTGACCTTAACCAGCGACAAATACACCTCTTCACCATCCTTCCCCAACGAGTGGTCCGACTCGTAGCTAAAAAGAGCCTTCCCCGATCTTTAGCTGTAGCCCCGACAAACATATTCGTCCACAAAGCACAAGTCTGCATCAAGAAACTGCTAACGGTTCTGCTTAGACAATTCTGATGTAAAAGACAGGCCTTGACCGCATGCCTTAAGGACTCCTAAAACATCTTGTGCCAACTTATCTGAGCCCTCTATGTCCAGAAAAATTACAGTCATGAACATAACGAAATGCTACTATGCCAAGGTCTTCCAAACAGGCCTCCAATGCCTTATCGACTCTAGACAAAAAAATGTTGCTGAGCAAAGGTACGACCTGCGTGTAAATACCGCCCTGCCAACTGACAAATACGGATTTGCAGTAAAAGGACAACAGCCCCAAGAAGCCAGCAACCGAAATCACGCAATCATCTGTAAAAGCATGTTCATTGTTCACCCTGATGCAGTTTGCACATGCCTCAGAGGTCTATCATGTGACAATGAATAGTGCAGGCCCTCCATGTCGATGCTCACTGCAGAGCACCTGCCCAGGTTGCTGTCCACAAGAAACTAGAACTCCACAGAACTCCACTTTTGTGAGTTGGCAAGGCGGTATTTACATCAGAAATCAGGCATATGCAGAGGGTCCCAGGTTGCACTGTTCCTCCGCGACATTCTTCTGTCCAGAGTCAAAGCCGCATCAAAGCCCTGTTTGGAAGGCATCGGCATAGTAGCATTTCATTATGTTGATAGCTACTTAATTTTTTTGCACAAGGAGGGCTCAGATAAGTTGGCACAAGATGTTTTAGAAATCTTTAGGCATGTGGTCAAAGCCTATCTTTTACGTCTGAATTTCACTAAGCATAACCGTTTGTAGCTTCTTGACTTAGACCTGCGCTTTGCGGACGACCACATATGTTGGCGCCAAAGCCCAAGATCAGGAAGCCTCTTAGCTACGAGTTGAACCACTCGAGGCTGGTGAAGGACCGGTTGGCAATCACATGCATCACGACCGCTTTATGAAAGTCATGCCATCACAGTGCTTAGAATGCATTCTCGGAGCAGGTTTCCAAGCCAATGGCACCTGGGTTCCCACTTGCCCATCTTGCGCACCTGTCAGAGTGTGCTTTTACTCTCTCGAGGGAACGGAACACCGTTCACATGATGCTGACGTAGTTGAGCAGCACAAAAAGACGGGCTCTATACCTTACATCCACGCTATTTCGCACCATTTCAAGAAAATTGCACCAAAGTATGATGTTGTTGTTGTCTTGACCGCTAAAAGTAAGGTAGGAGCCCTTTGCTTCTTCGTTCAAACTAGGCTTGATACAACTACGGGTAATCGTCCGCTATGCACAGTGGCAGATAAAAAATGTTCACCACTTGCAAAAGTAAAGGTTTTTTTGCATTCCACTGCCTCGTAGCTGAAACTACTATGGGCAGACAAGCAGATATCTGAATGTGCGCCTGGCTGAGAACACTTTCACTGTATAGAGAGGAAGGCGAATTTTCACCTGACACTGCACGTTCAAACTCGTGAATGCAATCGGAGGACGACCTTTCTCTTTGCACGCCTGATTTCTGCGGCACATCAGTGGTTTTGGGAAGTGATAAATCTGTCCTGACATAGTTGAGGCTTACTACATCAGTAAGGCTAAAAACAAGTGCCTGGCTAAACCGTCGGTGAACCTTCACTGTAAGGAATTAATTCTTTAGATGGTTTACTAGTACATCAGTGCCTTTCGGTTATTTTTTGCCCTCTCACTGCTTTGGGGTCTTGCATGCTTGAATCTCTTTGCAGGTCTTCTTTTGCCACTTTCCTTCAATAAAATTTCAGTTGTTAGACCAGCCTCATCTTGTGCTCATCTCTTCTCCTGTTTTGTGTCTTCCGGCTGGTTTTAAGATGTAATACTGAAGGCCGAAAGAAAGCCATTTTAGAGTCAAGTGCACTTATAATGGCCACAGCTATAATGAATGTTCATTTATTACAAAAAATAGTGCTTACTTCATTAATTTATGCATGAAGTATATGACACTGCATCAAAATAAAAAAAGGACTAAGCCTCTAACCCTCATGGCCAAACTGCAGTTACAGCAAATGAAAGGACACCATAAACATGCCCCACATGCAAAAGCTTGCACTACAGGCCAATGCAGAAATAAGGTCAGATTACTTCCCAAACTGCATGACACTGCCACGCAAAGTAAAGATTGTGACAGGCAATAAAGGAGCAACAAAAAAGCAAACTGTAGGTAGCAGCCAATTTCATGCAGACAAGCTACAAGGTCAGGCCAACATAGATGTGGAAGAAATTTGAAAAAGAAAGCCAAAACAAGCACATAATTTTTAAGGTTCTCACAGCCCTTTAAATGGCAAATACTTTTCTGAAAAAACATAACAGAAGCGGAAATTTTTTTTCGGAAATCAATTTTTTTCATGAACTTCATTATTCTTGAAGCATGGGCGGTCATAGAGTAGACAGATTAGTTCATGCGTTCCTAAGCAATGCCATGCCAAAAACTGTACTTACAGAAAAAGCTTGCCTTACTGAGTGAATACCACTGACCATCCACTAATTTCCCAGCCTGCTCCAGGTCCCTGGCAAAAATCACACGCAACTTGGTGGCTTGCACAACTTCCATGTGACTCTTGGTCTTTAGCTGGAAAAAAATTGAGGGATCAGTGAGATATAAAATTTTACATGCATTGCTTTGTTTCAATGACCAACTAAGAAAGAAACAGTGGTTTCTGTGAGCGCAACTATTTTTTCACACAAGCTTTCCACAGTAAACCACGTTTATCGCGACCTAATTCACACTGACTTGCTGCACGGTCCCAGCACTACTGTGTATAGCTCTATGGTTTCAAATGCTTTGTTAGCTCTGAGCCCTTGGGCTTGCACTCGTTAATGCAGAAAACCTCGGGAAGGCCAACCAGAGCTTCGAGCTTTAAGCCATAGGTATTCAGAAGCTCAGTGGTCTGTGGGAGAACTTTTGGCTTGGTGACACAGTAGCAAATGCTGCTCCAGCTACTTTAACTCCATTGCAAAAAACTTGCACAGCAGAGACCTGTCCTCCATTTTGCATTGCAGAAACAATCACTGAAATTCAAAGCACGTATACTAAATGCTCACCTACCTTCCAACACAGCTTCATAATAATGGGTATAATTATTGGAATGAAATACCAGTCAGTACATGTAGTTTTCAGTTTATCCAAAAATTATAAGCAACCGACCAACAATAAACATTAAAAGAGAAATAAAATAACCAGAATTGTTTAAAAAATCTGTCAGAAGAATTATGTGACATCCACTACACTCCAGAAGAGCAAGGTTCCGGGCTAGTTGGTAATACATTTAAGGGAGGAAACAGCGCAATGAAACACGGACACACGAAGAACGGACACACATGAGCGCTGACTCACAACTGAAATTTATTTTGAAGAAAAGATGCTTAAATAGGAGACATGCGAGGGTGCTTAACAGGGCTACTGCAGCGATAACCGCCAATCAGTGTGGTCGCTTCACAAAATTTCAAAAACAGCAACGAAAGAAGTAAGTGATAAAAAACGGTGTAAAGGGCCGCAAAAAGGTGGTCAGGTGACAGTAACAATAACAAGACCAATGGGGGGGGGAGCATTAAAACCATGAGGGACACAGATGTGAAAATACAGGTGAAACATAAAAATGAAAGACGTACAAGCTTTAAAAGCATGCCCAAAAAGGGAGGGGGGAGATAAAAGCGTTAAAATCTTAAGACGCAGCGAAGGATAAAACAAGATAAAGGCACTACCAACAAGGGATCACAGAATCATTAGGCTATAGGTTGCACAAGAAAACTTAAGTGTTCATCAGGCCACCCAGAAAATTTAGCTCTTTTTCCGACAAGGAGAGGGATGCAGTGCTCACGCATTGTTCACCAGCTTGATGAATTTGGAGGGCTTCTAGGATTTCCCTCGTCAACCTATCTCGTCCTCGGCTGATAGTGGTGCAGCGATTAAAGTCAGGGGTGCAGATTCTTTCAGTGTCGTCTTCTGTGATTTTGCACTTCTTACAGTGCTTAGCCAGGTGCCCAGAAATTGCTATACTATTTACGTTGTTTTGATGTTCTTGTAGGCGGATATTGATACACCTTCCCGTTTGACCGATGTACCTCTTCCTGCATGACACTGGGATGGAGTAAATTATTTCTAAATCACAGGGGACATGTTGATCAGAGTGTGCCACCCTACGCCCTCGGGTTTCCGGCGGGTTATTCACTTTGCAACAGAGGGCGGAAAGCTTGTTGGGAGCCGTGAAGACGACATCCACGCCGGTGCGCTGTGCGACTTTCTTTAGACGATGGCCGATGGTGTGGAGGTAGGGCATTGCCACAAAATTTTTGCGTTTATCGTTTGAAGCAGCAGGTTCGAGGTGTGGCCGGGGCTTCTTGATCATGGAGCCGGCTACTGATACGAGCAGATGCAAAGGGTAGCCTGCTGACAGCAGGCTACCCTTTGCATCTGCTTGTATCAGTAGACAGCAGGCTACCTTTTGCATCTGCTTGTATCAGTAGCCGGCTCCATGATCAAGAAGCCCCGGCCACACCTCGGACCTGCTGCTTCAAACGATAACCGCATAAATTTTGTGGCAATGCCCTACCTCCACACCATCGGCCATCGTCTAAAGAAAGTCGCACAGCGCACCGGCGTGGATGTCGTCTTCACGGCTCCCAACAAGCTTTCCGCCCTCTGTTCCAAAGTGAATAACCCGCCGGAAACCCGAGGGTGTAGGGTGGCACACTCTGATCAACATGTCCCCTGTGATTTAGAAATAATTTACTCCATCCCAGTGTCATGCGGGAAGAGGTACATCGGTCAAACGGGAAGGTGCATCAATATCCGCCTACAAGAACATCAAAACAACGTAAATAGTATAGCAATTTCTGGGCACCTGGCTAAGCACTGTAAGAAGTGCAAAATCACAGAAGACGACACTGAAAGAATCTGCACCCCTGACTTTAATCGCTGCACCACTATCGGCCGAGGACAAGATAGGTTGACGAGGGAAATCCTAGAAGCCCTCCAAATTCATCAAGCTGGTGAACAATGCGTGAGCACTGCATCCCTCTCCTTGTCGGAAAAAGAGCTAAATTTTCTGGGTGGCCTGATGAACACTTAAGTTTTCTTGTGCAACCTATAGCCTAATGATTCTGTGATCCCTTGTTGGTAGTGCCTTTATCTTGTTTTATCCTTCGCTGCGTCTTAAGATTTTAACGCTTTTATCTCCCCCCCCCCCTTTTTGGGCACGCTTTTAAAGCTTGTACGTCTTTCATTTTTGTTTCACCTGTATTTTCACATCTGTGTTCCTCATGGCTTTAATGCTCCCCCCCCCATTGGTCTTGTTATTGTTACTGTCACCTGACCACCTTTTTGCGGCCCTTTACACCGTTTTTTATCACTTACTTCTTTCGTTGCTGTTTTTGATATTTTGTGACGCGACCACACTGATTGGCGGTTATCGCTGCAGCAGCCCTGTTAAGCACCCTCGCATGTCTCCTATTTAAGCATCTTTTCTTCAAAATAAATTTCAGTTGTGAGTCAGCGCTCGTGTGTGTCCGTTCTTCGTGTGTCCGTGTTTCATTGCGCTGTTTCCTCCCTTAAACTACACTCCAGCAGTTCTTTGCCATTGTGCACCTTCAAACCACACTTTCTTACAGGCACATTTGCACAGAAATTGGGTTGAACCTGATCTTTAAGAATATTTTTTGATGCAACAGTAGGGAGAAACCAGGTTTTACCCAAAAACGAAGCAACCTACACATTGCATCACAAGCCTAGATGGTGCACTTGAGTCACCTCTTATGCTTATGCAAGAAACAGGAACAGAGATCTCTTGACTAAATCAAAAAAAGAGGAAGTGCAATGCATGTGTAAAGCAGAGAAGATATAAGCAATACCACACTAAAACACTGGGAGGATTCCAAGAGTAGGTGAATGCATGAATGGGTGGCAATCAGATGGCTAAATGAGATTAGGAAATTTGAGGAAAATGGGTGGTAGCATGTGGCACAGGACACAGTTACCTAAAATGAACTAGCGAACCATTGTTTTGCACTAATTTTAACAGCACATTCACATGACAGACAAAATCACTAACTCCAGGAACAGACTGAGCATCATGCAACTCAATGTCAATCACCATTGCAAATGGCACCAGCACCGCAGACTGCACATGAGGAAAATTAGACATTTTTGCTCTCAACTTTGAGCAGCAGTCAGCTGCGCTTTTAGGAGCAAAGCTCTAAAGTACGGCAACATTGGCACTTTGTTTTACTGACATGAGGGTGCTTGTGAACGTGCAAGTCCCATGTTTGTTTTGCACCAAATGTGTTAATTGCGAGGTATGTTTAACTAAAGAGGGGCATCTAACATGGGCATCAGCTCTTCATTACTTCCCTTCTATATCCCTCCCTTATATCACGGTTCAAGTGTCCACCAAAATGTGAGACAGTTACTGTTACATTTCCTTGAATTTTCCTTCAACTAATTTTAAATTTTTGAAGTATAAAGCTTTAAGAAGGTAGAGGTACAAACTGTGCAGTATAACCATATGCTATGGCAATAAACCAGCAATAAATCTGTGCTGACAGCAGCTTGCCCAGTGCATTGCAAGGATGCTATATCATACAAGGATTGGTGTCATTGTGCAATGTTACATTACTGACTGACAATTTGGTCTCTGTATCAGAAATACTGGTAAACCATCATTGTAGAGCACAATGTTTTTAAAGGGATAAATGAACATATAGGTCCTTTTCGAGGACACATATGCATACCAGGCAACAGGTGTGCAATGTCAAAGCACGTTTATGTTAACAGCAGCTGCGTCAAGAGCTATATCAGCGACTATATTTTGTACAAGTCTACAGTTCTGGTAATTATAGGCTGAGGCACTGCTGTGAAGTGCATGTAGAGTTTCATGCATTTCTAAACTTAGCTGCAAGCCTATATTGAAAATATTTTTCTATGTAGGCAGCTAAGATATGCATCACTGAAAAAGAATAACTACCATGAACGGATCAGGAGGGATGACACAGCCGAAGGCAGGAAGCACGCATGGCCCAATAGATGCTGGCCACTGGCAACTGCAAATAAATACATCAAGAGCAACAGCTGTCAGTGGCTGTAGCCATGTCATGAATGACAAGAGAGAAAATCATCTACTGCTTTAAAAACTAAACTTAGACGTAATGTAAGTAAATAAAAACCAATGAGCTAGCTCATGACAAAACAAATGAACAGATTTTATGTAATGCACCCATATACATTCTTTGAGAAGAGTCACAATGACTGTTATAACCACACTGAAAGATGAGCTGGCTGAAATACCGCACACCAATTTGAATATAGGATGTGCAGGTTTTCATTAATTCCTATCATGGTGCCTTGCACCAATGTCGAGGTATTAAATTGAAAGTTGCAACCAGTCTGCCTTGGTTAAATGAGAAGAGAGAATGGAAAAAAGCATGCCTTCACTAGCAGGAAGCTTGATACCTCACAGCACAGCTTGGCATCATAGAAAAATTGCTAGCGCATTTAACAAATCTGCATACAATTAAAAGCTGCACAAATTTGTCGACTGGCAATGCAAGTAAAGGCAAGAGAAACAAAAAATACCAAAGAACACTCGTGAGTGCGGCGAAGGGAGGTCTGTGGGTAGGATCCCGTGCCTGGGAAGAGTTCCGAGCTCGGAGAATCGCCGGCACCACAGCTGATGGCACGCAACCAAGAATAAATAACAAAGCGAAAATAAGTAACAAAAAAACCATCGACAATGGCGAACGACTTGAATGCGGGCCGCAAAAGCGAGGGATATAGCAAAAAGGTAGAAATCCTAAATAATTGTGCAGTTGCATCTCCGACAGCTCGCAGTGCTCAGAAGGACAGGAAGCATCAAAGTTTACAGCTCAGGAGAAGCAAGATTGATCTAACTTTGACATAACACTGCCTCAAATCCTGTTCCACTGGGGAAGCACAGACAAGTTTACAAATGACAAGGTGATGAATATGAACTAGCCTTTCGCATGCGATCACTGTCTCAAAATTTAGTATGACGCATATTAAGGCACAAGCACTAATCCGATGAGTACTAACCCTGAGCAAAATAGTGCGGTGTCTGATCGCAGCTGGCCAAGCGCGAGCGCTCCGCCGCGCAGCACTTCTCGCTCATCGTCTTCTACGCAGTGCAAATCCATGCTTTTGCACCGAGTGTCGAAGCGCTAGCAAGCGAAAGCGTAACTCTGTTGTGATATCTGGTGCCATTTTTATTTACCACGGCACGCGAGTAATAAATGCACATACAGACAATGAGAACAACACTTGTCATGCAGGATATAGGCCCTGCTTTTTTGGCGCCGCATTGTAGCTGCGGCAACCGCAGGCGGACTGCCTCCACTCACATCCCTATATAGCCGCATACAAATAGCGCGTGTGAATACAGATCATTAGCAAAGAAACGCAGAGCGGGACTCACCGGCCATGCGATTCATCCAGGCTTAGTAAAACGGCGCAGGAGTCTTCGTTCCCCTAACAGATGAAAAGACGTCGCAGCACTCTTTCTTCATGGCTTACCCGTTGAAACTCGCCAATGTTGACAGGCCGAAATCCTGGTCGTTGGCTTCCAAAACACACTCCTGCTCACCTTCCTACTGAATGAGTTCTTCACACGTGTCCACCGTACAAGTATTCAAGCAATGCCTCAAAGAGGCAAATAATACAAAACACAACGTATCGGTTGCGCTGCAATGGCGCCGACGGCTGCGCTTTCGTGTCGGTGAAAATTTGCAACCGACAAAAAAATTAGTTTTTTAAACCATGAATACTTATATTATCTTCACAACAAAGACATTGCATTTATTTTAAATTATTTTTATATTATTTAAGAATACTAAAGCGCTTTCAGTTACTTTTTCTGGTATGTGGTTTGTAGAAGCTGCGATCCTGTGATCCCCTGAAGTGACCCGGATGCCTAGCAGACGACGGAGCAGACGACGGAGCAGACGACGGTGTTGACAGAATGCAATTTCGTTTTATGCCAGATAAAATCACTAAGTTGCGACAAAAACAGCGAATAAGAGCGCCGTATCTCAAGCTGGCGAATATCGTGGATAAGTTGAACGCAATTGGCACGATGGAGAGTAGCTGCTATGCATTAATTTGCGCGAGCGACACTGGCACGCTCACCGGAGATCATGAAACTTAACAGCTTATCGGTGACCAGTACAAGCGGAGTGCTTTGATATCAACTGCGTTACGAAACTACGTCGATACTTGCGTCTCACTTTAGCTAATATGCAACAGCGGCTAGCACTCGCCGCATCCTGATCGCGTGTAGTTTAACAAGCAAGAGCCCACTAGCGCATCGAAGCAGGCGTGTTTTCGAGTTCGTATCGTTACGATAAATACGAGTTGTTTCGGCACGTACTGGAATTGAAGTTCTCAGCCTGTGCGTCACGGACGGTGACGATGGCGTCGCGGACGATCTTAACTAAGACTCGCCGCAACGCAGCCGATAACCCAAGCATATGTGCGTTAAAGGTTGTTCACCAGTAGTGCAAACGTGGGCATCAAGTATCGCTCAGTCGCAGCGCCAGTCGCTCGCTTCTCGATTTTCCAGCCTTCCGAGTGAAGGTCGCAAGCTGTTGAGCCAATCAGTGAGCCAGCGGGAGTGAGCGAGGCGAGCTTTCGGGAACGACGCCGCCCGCGGGCGCGCCGGGAAATGAACTACGCGCTACCCCCTGGCTGCCCTAGTCGTCGCTAAGCCTAGCCGGTTTCGCATCGATGCAGCAGCTGAGTGCACTTTGAAACTGGCTAGCGCCGAGGTGCTGCTCTCGTCATCGTTTTACTGTGAACCTCGTCTCATAGTAAAACAAAGATATGCTCGGTTTCCGCGACACCTTCAGGAGCGGAGCCAGCTGAGGCCAGGAAAGCCGCGATTGAGCAGCAGCAATTAAAGGCGCCGTGGGGAGACATGTGTTTGTATTCCTGTTATCGCTTCTACCAACGACTCGATATTGGCCAACGATACTCCATCCGACGGCTTAGTATGGACTTGAACAAACATTACTGTCGCATTTTTCTGACGCTGGCGGCCGGTATTCAGGCTGGCATGCCGCGCCCGTACGTTATCATGTCGCTCAACTGTATGGCCGTGGTGCACATCAAAACCTCCAGACATCCTCCTTTTCGCTCAGATTGTCATAGCACACAGTCACACTGGGACCAGAGTAGTTTAGAGGACCGAGCGCGGGTGCACAGGAGCTAGACTGTGTCAAAGCAGGTGAAACTCTTTAAAGCGCGCGGTTGATGTCAGTCCCAAGACTTTATTCTCATTTCGACCGAGAATCAAATTGGTTCAAACTCGCCGGCCGCCGCATTTCACCTTCGGCTGCATACGCTGCTGTCTATATTTAGCGACATTTTCGTGTCACCGTCATGAAATGTTCAGTGAAGGCAATGAACGACATCGTAAAGTATTTTTTTTTGCTTTGCTATTTTAAGATAAGCACCACGTCACTGCCGCTAAAAAAAATTCCCCGCCAACACTGCATCAGCGTTGGACTTAAGAGCGTTAGCTACGAGAGCTTCAAGTGTTTAGATCGGGGTCCTAGATCGGGGTGCTCAGCAAACGTGGAGAGACAAAATACAAACATCTGAGGGCATTTCGTTTCGGAAACATTCGTTCTAAGATACAAGCAGCGTCATCTACATAAAAGATTTCGCACTACTATTGCGATTTACAGCCACTTTCGCTAAATCCGGTATGTTTCCTCCTTATATATCACTTCACGAATTTTATAAACGTGTGCATTACAACAAGATGAATTGTTTGACCGCATCCGGAACCCTCTGCGACAAACGATTAGGCCTTATGGCTGTCCCCGGAATGCACAGTTTGGGGGCGAAAAGGTCGTCGGTGCGAATCCCACACATATTTTGGGCTTCATCTAAATATTTATTTTATCCTCAGGAACATGACAAGTCAAATGACACCACTTCGATCGTTATGCGTCAAACGGGCGGCCCCCAAATTTGATGCAAATGGGGGTCCCCGGGGTTCCACTTCGATAGCCGCTATACTGGCATATGTAAAACGGATCGAAGGTATCTGTGACAACTGAGGCTCTACGCGCCCGCTGTTGCTATGTGATATAGTGTGGTAACTGTCTTGGCTAATTTGACCTTCCCTGCAGACAGACGTGTCCTTGACAAACGTAAG
Organism: Amblyomma americanum; assembly: GCF_052857255.1. Classification (NCBI taxonomy): domain Eukaryota; kingdom Metazoa; phylum Arthropoda; class Arachnida; order Ixodida; family Ixodidae; genus Amblyomma; species Amblyomma americanum. Next base: position 47,280,708 of record NC_135506.1, read on the forward strand.
TAGTAAGAGCTGACGCTCTTAAAACTGAAACGGGCGGAAAAATGATATCGGGGTTGCCTTGAACATTTATACAGAGAACTGCGTGCATGTACCCACATGCTGCCTTTGTGTAGCCGGATGGTTATGGCGAGTAATTTTCCCTGATTGACGACTAACGACATTCTTTTCCGCGACGCATAGAAGTGTCCTTGGTTTTTTCTGCGCATGTAGTAGTAGCGGTACATTATGTTACATGGCTTGAACATGTCACAGAAGCCAAGAGGACACTGACTTTCAGTAGCGCCATTCGACTTGCGCACACCGACTGGTGTGCAGGCGCTGTCGTGGCTGCAGCTACATGCCGCCACCGCAAGCGCGTGCGGATACGCAGGCACCGCTGGCTTCGTCGCTTGTGTATACAGCTTTTTGGGCTTTCAAAGCCGCATTATACTCTTGAGCATGCACTACTTTCATCACATTGTCTTGTGGGAACAGAAGGGAATTAGGTGAGTGCTCGAGCAGTGCCTCTCCTCTAAGCCAATTCTCGTTCGGTGAGAGAGCCAGGTCGCGGGAAGCGAGTTGAATACTCGATTCGCCAATGTGAATGAGCACTTCATTTCGCTCGGTGCCCGTCACCAACAGACCAGAGCACCTCGCATCCTCTTCGCGACTCGCCACAGTGAACGCGCTTTGAAGCATCTTTTGTCAATTTGATCCTATCGCTGTCACACGACCGCATGACAGTATTTCTAGAATTCTGCAGTAAAATAATTACCCTCACCAGGAATCTGTCGTATGACACATCCCACGATAGGTATCTATCGCGCGGCACAATCCACGACAGGTATCTGTCGCGCGACTCATCCCACGACAGGTATCTGTCGCGCGGCATATCCCACGACAAGCTCTTGTGTCGCGCGACAGGCCGCACGACAGGTACTTTTGTCGCGTGAAGAGAGGCGCGATAGAAGTCTGTCGCGCGACTGAACCCACGACAGGCAACTTTGCTGAGGCACGCAATCTCTGTCGCGCGGCACTAGTCCCTCTGTCGCGCGACAGTACCTGCGACAGAAACCTGTCGCGCGACAAATGCTGCGACAGGGACCTTCTTCGCACGACAAAATGCAGGAAAGATGTCTGTCGTGCGGCAGAACCCACTACAAACAACTTTGTCGCGCGAAAGAACCCACGACACGAAGCTTGTCGCACGACACATGGCACGACAAGACAGCTTGTCTTGCGACACAAAATTGTGTCGCGCGACAGATGCGCGACAAAAAATTCTGTCGTCCGTTTTGATCGGGTTTTCTTGCGTTTGTTTCGGTATCTCCTTGCCTCTAGTGGCTCCCCTTGCGTCCAGATGCCTTCTGCTGCTTCGCTGAAACTATGATGTTATCAGGACAAGGTTTTCAAGTGCTGGAGGCTCTATCCGTGGTTGCAGATGCTAATGTTGTTTGTGCGCTTCTACGGTATACACGTGCAGTGGGCGAGCGATACCCTGAAACATTTCCCGTTCTTGTGTGTTGTCAAGTAGACATGTGAACAGGAGTACTTCACCGCTTTTCTTGGCTGCTTGGCTGACGCAGCGTGAGCAAGTGTTATCCAGCACACCTCGTCTTATCGACAAGGCTCAAGCTAGCTTCAGAACCGTGAGAGAAGTGTTATATAGCCTGCTATGAGCTTTGACACAAATCTAGTATCCTGTGCTCTTCTTGGAGTGCTGTGTGTGTGCGTGAGTGCGTGCATGTGTGTGTGTGTGTGTGTGTGTTGTGCGTGCGTGTTTGGGTGTGTGCGTGCATGTGCGCATTACGAGTGGATTTGACTGGTTCACGTGGACCAGTTTTTAGGCAGCATATTGAAGAATTCACGCGACCAGCTCTCTCTCGCACACCTTGCTTACAGGTTCCCTTATCTGGCCTTAGCAGGCCAGATATTTATTTTTCAGGCCAACCTCTCTGCCTTTCCTATCAATAAACCCTCTCTCTCTCTCTCCCTTAACAAACGCGTTCACAGCGCCAATTTCAGGTAAAACAAACTTATACCAAGTGATGAAGTTTTTATCCTAAGCAGTTGGCGCTCACTTTCAGCCTATAAACGCAAGGCCACGACATTACCAAGAATTCGGGATAGCGCCAGCGAGTCCCGCTAAGCCCAGTGGCCTACAGCGCTTCAATGTGAGCCACTCGGTCATTCTCTTGCTTGCGTCACGGATGACGTCAACGCGCTATTTTTGAAAGTTTAAAGTCATGCGCCGCATGGTGGCAGCTAAGAGAACTAGAAAAGTTAGTCCCTAGTTCCTGGCAGTATATTCTATGGCCGCCACGAAGAAAGTTTAGATAAGCACTGACGAGTATTCCATGATACCCTTTACGTGGTCACGTAGTAAGTCACTTCATCGATGGAGTCATTTCGTGCCAATGACACCGTAAGTGGACAACTTCACGATAACAGCTGATAGTGTAAAAGATGCCGCTTCGCGGGGCCCAAGTGTGCCCGCGGACATCCCCAGGACATCTCTGGGCTCAAAGGCTGTGAACATGCTTATTTCCGAGAAAGGAAAAAAAATGTACTGTCTGCGTTCTCTTGATATCCGGGATGGACCACTATTGTTCGAATGTGAATCGAAGGGGCCGGCGAACATTTGTCGTCCAATAAGAACATGTATAGAACAACTTTTATCGACAGTTTTGGATCACACAGTTGAACCTTGTTATAACGAAGATGAGGGGGCCCGGTAATTACTTCGTTACAACCATGTCTTCGCTATAGCCTGTATTGACCGAGCATCCAAGGAGAATCATCATTCCTTCGTTACGTCCATTATTTCGTTATAAACCGTACGTTTCGTTATGAAGAGATTCGGCTGTACTATACTTGAATAAATATACCTTTTATTTATGTACTCAAATACAAACGCCACCAGGAGCTTGTTTTCAAGCGCTGGTTAAAAACGGAATTCACACGTACACAGCAGAATATACACATAATGCTTATGTAGGGGCGCTGCAAACTTTCTCCACTTCCATGTTCGCAGAGCCACTAAAGAATTAAAAAAGGGCGCACAAAAGCTACAGAAACGAGCGCGCAGTGTTGGGGCCAACCACATACGTTCGAGCAACAAACATCTTCACTTATTCAGGCACATGAAAAATGACCTCGGCAAGAAAATACGGCACTACATTCAATTAATTGTCTCGGTGAAATAAAAGAATTGCTGTGGTGGGAAGTATTCTGGAGTACTGAGTGTTAGGATGATGTAAAGATTCATTACAGTTGACAATATGAAATCTGTTTTCTGTCCTTCAGAAGCTTTTTTTTTCTTTACTGCATGCGCCTGGATAAGAAACCGATTTCAACAGTCAATCCCATACCTGCCATTTTCTGCGCCAACGTCAGCATCGATGCGTTTCAGAATCCAGAAGAAAAGGAAAAACCAATAAGATGAGAATGAGCGGCGTATACAGGTTGGGCTTTTGTTATGGTTCGCATTCTGGAGGTCGACGACCTCTCCGTGGGGAAGCGTGTTCTTAAACGTTCGATACGCGCCTACACGCATGCTACTTCCGCACGGCTCGCGCTTCCTCCGCGACCGACAACCGAGCGTATACACCCACCCTAAACCGAGACGCGGAAGTGAAAAAGAAATCCGGAAGTTAGAGTTGCAGTAAAGCGCCATTTGCTGACTGGCGCTTGTTTATTCGGTTTCTGCTTTATTGCACAGATGTAGCTCCGGGGGGAATGCGACAGGTGCGGTCATTCATCCCATATGGGGAAACAAGGAAGGGAGAGGATGACTCAGAATCGATCGCGGCGTCTATTTCTCTCTTTCCCTCTCTCTCTCTCTCTGTCTTTAAACTTTTTTGTTTCTCAGTCTTCTCCAGCCTGTTTGAACTCCCGCCAGCGTCACAACAAGCGCGCGGCAAAAGGTTGTCTGCATGCTTATGCCACGCCTTTCCGATGAAAGAGGGAGCTCTCTTCGAACTGCCCGCCTGCTCTGATTGAGGGGTGAATGCACGGCAGTGGGGCTTTGCACGCGCTCTGTCCGATTTGAGGTGGATCGGTAGGCATCGTTCTCTGAAATTTCGCGTACGCAGTTCTGCGAAAGGCAGCCGCAATTATAGTGACGCGAGCAACAGTTTAATGCAGATTTTACCCTTTAAGCACGCGAAATTCCTGGAATGAGTTCGTCGCTCGCGTGGCTTTCTTTTTTTTTACGTTGTTGGGTGCGGGAATGTTTCTGCAGCTAGACAGACTGTAATGCGCAGAATGTTAAGTATTCCGTATTTTTTACAGAGTTCAAGCTTTACATTTGTCAAAATGTTCAGTAGTAATGTTGCAATTATAGTAGTTCCTTTCTTTGTGTGTGTGCGTGTGTGGTAGTGGGGCAACGGAGGGTACCTGTAAGCAAAAGTAAGACAAGGCCGATTTTGGAAACTGGTTTATTGTCGACGAAATTTATGCGTATTTTTGCATAGTTGCTTTATGCCATAAAGTTAGCGAGTATAACTGATCTTTTAAGTAGTTTTATTTTGCCGAAGCATAAAGCCACACTTTATTTTTATTTTTTTTAGGGGGGGGGGATGTTTGAAAAGAGTATAGCTGTGAGTAAGCTGTTCGAAAGTACTCTGTAGTTTGTAAATGATCTGAAACCACTTCTCTATGAACATATATGTAGAGGCGCGTAATTGCCGCTAAAAGTCACTCACGTCGCCCTTTTCGTTGTTGCATTTAAGTAACATAACTCTATTCTCAATATCTTCTTGAAAGGCACAAATAAAGTATGGTGCTAGAATTCATTACACAACTAATTATTTCGGTTGTTAGATTACTCAATTCACGTGTTCGTTCTCCATTCATTCATTCAATGACGCAGGCATGACTCCGCTGGAGACAGCCGCCACCCATATAACTCCTGGCACTTTGAGATCCAGCCCACTGATCTTCTACAACGAGATGCATGGCAACGGCACAGGCCATCACAACTACCACCACGGTCTCGGAGGCCCGCTTCACGCTTCCACAGACGTTCCCGGCGCACACCCGACGAACCATTTCCTCGGAAGCAACCTAGTTGTGGGTGAGAACAAGGCAAAAAACTCACAGGGACACCTAGTTACCCTATGCGCCACGTCACTTCTGGTCTGGTGGCGTCACTTACCTCTAGCCAATGAAAATTGTGCGCTCTGGTGACGTTAATTTCCTCCAGCCAATGAAAATTATCCGTTCTGCTGACGTCACTTTCCTCCAGCCAATAGAAATTAACCGGTCTGGTGACGTCACTCCCCGCAGCCTATGGGAGAATTTTATTACCGACGACATATTTTTCCCGATAAGGTTTTTGATTCAATCGAATTAAAACAAAGATAACGGAGCGCAATGACTCATTTACAAATAAGGGCTAGTGAGCAGTCTTTGGGTGCGTTACTCTGGCGTGCGAAAGGTCACGGAGAAAACTGTAATTGATGGGTTAGGACGGGTGGTGATGTGAGGGCGTTGTGCATGACTTGAGCCAGCGTTCAAAAAAAAAAGAAAGTACACATTTCAGGTGTGAAAAAAAACGCAGCACTGTAGACGGTCGTCTAGCTTGGCCGTTGACGCTTACCTCTGGCGTCATGCTAATCTAGACAGTAAAATCAATTATTCATTTTATAAACTGCTGGAGATATGCGATAAGTGTCGCTTAGACAGTCGTGGAGTGCCAGAAAGAACTCTCTGTAGGGGCAGCCTCGCTGCGGAAATGCATTCCTTCTTCTGAGCTAAGCGATCAAAATTCGATGCGCCATAAGCGGAAAGCCAGTTGCTATTGATCAAAACACCAAATGTTATCAATCGCCGTGCGCAGAACTTTATGTGAATTGTAAAAACTGCACTTCGCTCTTGCCTATAATCAGCTTTCGCGCACATGCTACGTTAAGCTCCACGACTATTCGCTACTGACTAAAATCTAGGACAGCCTTGTGCCAACTAGCCTTCAGTGAGACAACAATATTTAAAAGGTCCAAAGCAATCCAACTTGGCATATTCGGAGCATTGGACAGGTGTCTATCACGAAGCGAAGTTTCGTGGTCATCCAAAATGTACCGCTAGCATCGATCAGTTTCTCAGTGTTTTCACACGTATCGAAAAGTGCTGTGCTTACATGCAACGAAACGATGACTTTAAACAAATAACGACCTCTGTCGTCATTCCTGTAAGCATTAAACAATTATGTAACGTGCCGTTTCTTTTTAACGCGACAGTGTTACGGAGCTCGTGTCGGAGAAAATCCGGCGTCGGCGTCGCCGTTGACCGTGAGCAAAAAATCCCCAGAGCAACCTAGGAGGAAGGTGGGCCACCTAGAACACGTGACCATGCGACGTCATCAAAACCGGATAGTGAGGAAACTGCCCACCGTGGTAGGTGGCAGGTAAATAAGTGAGTGGCCACTCCGGAAAAGCAACCTGTACCGTAAAAGGCCCACCGGTGGCCGCACCTGCCATTGCAAGGCAGTGGCTTATCGCCCACCTGCTAAACCACTGCGCCAGGAGTGGTATGAGGGCTCCCAGAGATCAATGAATGTAAAATAGATAATGACCAATTCTGCATATATTGGAATCAACCAATTACGCTATTACGCCTACAAAGTATTTACTAAGGTAATCGCTAATAGAGTCAGGGCAACGTTAGACTTTAATCAACCAAATGATCAGGCAGGCTTTCATAAAGGATATTCCACAATAGATCATATTCACACTATCAATCAGGTGATAGAGAAATGTGCAGAATATAACCAACCTCTATATATAGCTTTCATTGATTACGAGAAAGCATTCGACTCAGTGGAAACCTCAGCAGTCATACAGGCATTGCGTAATCAGGGAGTAGAAGAGCCTTATGTCAAAATACTGGAAGATATATATAGCAACTGCACAGCTACTATAGTCCTCCATAAAGTCAGCAATAAAATTCCAATAAGAAAGGGCGTCAGGCATGGAGAAACGATATCGCCAATGCTGTTCACCTCATGTTTGCAGGAGGTATTTCGAGGCCTGAATTGGGAACAGTTGGGAATAAGAATAAATGGAGAATACCTAAATAATCTGAGATTTGCTGATGACATTGCCTTGCTGAGTCACTCAGGAGGTGAACTGCAAGTCATGATCAACGAGTTAGACAGGCAGAGCAGATCGATAGGTCTAAAAATTAACATGCAGAAAACCAAGGTAATGTTCAACAGTCTAGCAAGGGAACAACAGTTCACAATTGGCAGCGAGAGCCTAGAAATTGTGCCGGAATACGTCTACTTAGGGCAGGTAGTGACAGCTGATCCGGATCATGAGAGGGAGATAACTAGAAGGATAAGAATGGGGTGGAGCGCATATGGCAAATTCTCGCAGATCATGAGTGGCAGTTTACCAATTTCCCTCAAGAGGAAAGTGTACAACAGCATAATCTTACCGGTACTCACCTACGGGGCAGAAACGTGGAGGCTAACGAAAAGAGTTCAGCTTAAGTTAAGGACAACGCAGCGAGCCATGGAAAGAAAAATGATAGGTGTAACGTTAAGAGATCGGAAGCGGGCAGAGTGGGTGAGGGAACAAACACGGGTTAATGACATCCTAGTCGAAATCAAGAGAAAGAAATGGGCTTGGGCAGGGCATGTGATGCGAAGGCAAGATAACCGCTGGTCTTTAAGGGTAACGGAGTGGGTTCCAAGAGAAAGTAAGCGTAGCAGGGGGCGGCAGAAGGTTAGATGGGCGAATGAGATTAAGAAGTTTGCAGGCAAAGGGTGCATGCAGCTGGCAAAGGATAGGGTTAATTGGAGAGACATGGGAGAGGCCTTTGCCCTGCAGTGGGTGTAGTAAGGCTGATGATGATGATGAATTACGCTATAGCATCATACGCTTAAGACTGGGCTTTAAGTGTCCCTTCCAACTTTTTTAGTCTTCGAATGGCGCATTTGGCGTCGCAGGCGTGAACCCCTCAATCAACGGGTCCGGACGCGTCGCCAGCAGCGGAGCGAACGGCAGCACTGCCAAGGCGAGGAGCAAGAAGAAAGATGGCAGGGCCTTCTCGAGTCGCATCATCGAGGCTAGCCTGTGCGTCTGCCTCAGCTTGTGTGTGTCCCTGACGGGCCTGTTCCTGGGCCTGCTCTACCAGCCGCTGCTGCTCATCGTGTTCGCCTGCGGCCTCGTCGCGCTGGTCGCTTACCTCTGCTACGGGTTCGTCCACTACAAGCGTTCATGGGTCAGTCCCTATGCATGTCTGTCATTCTTTCCTTCTTATAAGCAGCTCTGTCATCCTTAAAATTTCCCCCCGACGTCACAGCAGTTTAGTTGCGGTAACAGATTGCTAGGGCGCCACCAGTTCTTCCTTCTTCACACCTTATAAGAGCTTTTTTTCGGGTTCTTCGTAACTATAAAGTGGTTTTCTATCGGTGTAGGCCAAAATGAAAATTGGTTTTGAGGAAAGGAAGTGACGCAGTAACTGTCTCACATATCTCGGTGGACACCCGAACTACGCCATAAGGGAAAGGACGAAGAAGGGAGTGAAAGAAGAAAGAGTTGTGTTGCGTTGGGTTTAGTGGCGTTGGGTTAAGGAAGAAAGAGGTGCCGTAGTGCAGGGCTCCGGAATAATTTCGACCACCTGGGGATCTTTAACGTGCACTGACATCGCACAGAACAGGGGCGCCTTCTGCGTTTCGCCTCCATCGAAACGCTACCGCCGAGGTCGGGTTCGAACCCGACCTCGGCGGCCGCGTTTAGGCCAACTTACTTTCTCCGTAATGTCCTCTTGAGAGGCTGCGCGAGTTTTGGTAGCTTTTAAATCTGGCTTCTTCTTTAGCTTCAAAAAAAAAATGCCAGCTTTACAGGGGCAAGCCAGCTGTCGCAAAATCGAGCACATTACCGACTTGTCGATTTTGTCGTAGATTTCTGGCTTGCCCCTGTAAAGCTGGCATTTGCTTTCTCTTTGAAGCTAAAGAAGAAGCTAGCTTTAAAAGCTACCAAAAACTCGCGCAGTTTCTCAAGAGGACCCGCCGCGATGGCTCAGTGGTGAGGGCGCTCGCCTACTGATCCGGGGTACCCGGGATCGAACCCGAACATGGCGGCAGCGTTTCGATGGAGGTGAAACGCAAAGACGCCCGTGTGCTGTGCGATGTCAGTGCACGTTAAAGATCCCCAGGTGGTCGCAATTATTCCGGAGCCCTCCACTACGGCACCTCTTCTTTCACTCCCTCCTTTATCCTTTCTCTTACGAAACGGTTTAGGTTTCCACCGAGATGTGAGGAAGATACTGCGTCATTTCCTTTCCCTAAAAACCAATTTTTATTTTCTCAAGAGGTCATTACGGAGAAAAATGGTAGGCTTTAAATCTGGCTTCTTCCTTAGCTGCAAAGAGAAAGAAAATGCCAGCTTTACAGGGGCAAGCCTGCTGTGTCAAAATCAAGCAAATAATAATAATAATAATAATAATAATAATAATAATAATAATAATAATAATAATAATAATAATAATAATTGGTTTTGGGGGAAAGGAAATGGCGCAGTATCTGTCTCATATATCGTTGGACACCAGAACCGCGCCGTAAAGGAAGAGTAAAGGAGGGAGTGAAAGAAGGAAGAGAGAGGTGCCGTAGTGGAGGGCTCCGGAATAATTTCGACACCTGGGGATCTTTAACGTGCTCTGACATCGCACAGCACACGGGCGCCTTAGCGTTTTTCCTCCATAAAAAGCACATCGCCAACATCGATTTTGCGACAGCTGGCCTGCCCCTGTAAAGCTGGCATTTGCTTTCTCTTTGAAGCTTAAGAAGAAGCCAGCTTTAAAAGCTACAAAAACTCGCGCAGCCTCTCAAGAGAGTTTTTGGTAGCTTTTAAAGCTGGCTTCTTTTTAAGCTTCAAAGAGAAAGCAAATGCCAGCTTTACAGGGGCAGGCCAGCTGTCGCAAAATCGATGTCGGCGATGTGCTTTTTATGGAGGAAAAAACGCTAAGGCGCCCGTGTGCTGTGCGATGTCAGAGCACGTTAAAGATCCCCAGGTGGTCGAAATTATTCCGGAGCCCTCCACTACGGCACCTATTCTTCCTTTCTTCTTTCACTCCCTCCTTTATCCCTTCCCTTACGGCGCGGTTCAGGTGTCCAACGATATATGACAGATACTGCGCTATTTACTTTCCCCAAAAAACCAATTATTATTATTACTCTTAAGAGAACCCGCCGCGGTGGCTCAGTGGTTAGCACGCTCGGCTACTGATCAGAAGTACCCGGGTTCGAACCCGACCACGGCGGCCGTGTTTCGATGCAGGCGAAACGCTACGGCACCCCAGTGCTGTGCAATGTCAGTGCACGTTAAAGATCCCCAGTTGGTCGAAATTATTCCGGAGCCCTCCACTAGGGCACCTCTTTCTTCTCTTAGACCCTCCTGTATCCCTTCCCTTACGGCGCGGTTCAGGTGCCCGCCGATATGTGAGACAGATACTGCGCCATTTCCTTTCCCCAAGATATCAATTTTCATTCAATTTTCAATTTCCGACTGTTCGTCTGCATGCTCCAATTTACGACGCCCGAACCTTTTTTACCTCTTAAATAATTTATTCGCGAGCCTTGTATTTTATTATGCAATATTACAGTATGTCATGATGCTTCTTCCCGCCTTATCGTTTTTATTTACGTTGTGCGTAGTTCTAAAATCCGTTTTTGCCTTTCTAATGTGCGCCAATTGTCAAAATTGCTCAAATCACCTGGTTTTGCGCCTGGGCCGAGCCGAGTGTCTCGTTTGGCATCGCCAACCCTCAAACTCTGTCGAAGGTAATGGAAACCTTAGTCGTCACCCCATCAAACCTTAAGAGTACCAGGGCCGCTACAATAGTCCCACCATACGTGGTCCAAGCGAAACTGATGGTCTGTATATTTTTGACATATGGCGTACATACCTGTAAACAACAACCCAACCGCATATGCTATTTGTATACGTTAGCAAAAGGGCCCTCACCTAGATAAAAAAAGACTGTCTGGTTCTATCTAGTCGCAGCTGAACTGGGTTATGGAATAATTCCCATTCGTGACCAGCTGGAACCACCTGCCACCTGATACCAATTGGGTCCAGATGAGACCATCTGCCAGACTGTCCCAACTGGAAATTATATTCTATAACCCAGTTAAGGACTGCCAGCTGGTTTTGAGCCAGTGTGGTAAAGTTCTTATAAATATCTAAAAATAAACTAGAGTTCTTGTGTTCGCGTTCACAAAACGTTGCCTTATCTACTACGATCCTCTTTGTGCACCTTTCTGTCGAAACGGTCAATTGCGCATTACAAGCTTCCGTCTTCACTGTCTATAATTTCAACGCTGGAAATGCACATCTTTCCAGCGGAGGCTACTGACCCGGAGTTCCCGGATTCGAACCCGACCGCGGCGGCTGAGTTTTTATGGAGGCAAAACGCTATGGCGCCCGTGTGCTGTGCGATGTCAGTGCCTGTTAAAGATCCCCAGGTGGTCGAAATTATTCCAGAGCCCTCCACTACGGCACCTTTCTTCCTTTCTTCTTTCACTCACTCCTTTATCCCTTCCCTTACCTTTCTTCTTTCACTCACTCCTTTATCCCTTCCCTTACGGTGCGGTTCGGGTGTCCGCCGATATGTGAGACGGATAGTGCGCCATTTCCTTTCCCCAAAAACCAATTATTATTATTACTTCCAGCGGAGGCGCAACTCTGGCTTGGCTTCGTACTGGGCTGGCCATCGCAAGATCTCGGTAGTGTCCGTCGACCGGATGCCGACCATCAACGAGGTTCTCATCGAGGACAACGTCTCCATCACCAAGGGCCTGCCCGAGGAGACCTGGAGCGGCAAGACGTTTGTCGTCCAAAACCGAAGCGCGTCGCCCGAAAGCTGAGGGAATCCGCGCATGCCAATTCACTCACGCGCCGAATCTGTGTATGCTGATTGAGGGTGACACATGACTGGGGGGGACGACGCCACGTACCGTGGGGGCGGATACTGCGCGAAGCAGGCGTTTCGCCAAGACAGTTGTATAGAGCCTGATTTATTTGTGCGTGCAGGCTGCGAGATTTCGCTTTAATAGCCGAATAGCTGAAGAGGTCTTTATAATTGCTTCACTTGCCAAACTTCCAATCAAAACCCGAACATGTCACGTGGACAGTTCCTGGAAACTATCATACTGTGGCGCCACCTAGGAGCTGTGCATTCACCTATCGTCGGCTCTGTACAAGCTATCTTCCTAGTCAAGGCTAGCACATTTGCTTGCCACAACTGGCGTATGTTAGCTGACCCGAGTTTTGGGCCAATGCGTGTTCCGGATATCGATACATGGGCGTAACTAGGAGTTTCGCCACAGATGCGGTCAAAGAAAGAGTTCGTATCAAATGTATGCACCCTCTGCCAATGACAGCCACGCACATGCCGATTTGGCCTTAACGTCGTCAAATAGCCTAGCGGTTAACTTTCTTCACAGCAGGCTGCACAAGGATCCGTAACTTGCCCATTTGCCTTCAAGTATCAACTAGCATAATTGTTGTTTTTTTCCCGAAACGAATGTGAGCCAATAAAAAATTGTGTCTATCGTAGGAAATATATTAAAGAAAAAAAACAGCAGTTGGTAACAACGGGCCATGGTCCATGGCATCTTGTGTTACTGTGCAGATCAATGATCACAGTAAATGAAATTAGCTTCTAACGTTTGACTGCCTTAAACACGCCAGAGGCACCAAAATTCTTGAGCCTATCATGTCGTCTGATGGTTACCGTTTTGTTTACCTAACCATAAACATAAAAAGTAGTCCTTTGTTCATTACTTTTAATCGTGCAGGAATTCTGTGTGGCAGTCCTGAATGTGGGCAGAGCTTCACTGCAGACTTAAGTTACATCCGACTACAATTACGGCTAGAGAGAGTCCTGGCTTGGAGCAGGCCAATAGGGAACGTCAAAAAGTTTTGTTAAGTTTATTATTTCTTGAAACTTTCAAAAACTGCCACATCAAATGTTGTTCATCTTTTTAGATTTCAAAGTTCAATTTGATACAAAAATTTTGTGTGCATTTCAAGTGGCTCAGAAAAGTTCCTGTTTTCCGCTTGACAAAGCAATGACATAACACAAATTGTACTTCATTAGGCCTTCTGGAGTTTCTTTTTCTACTTGTGATAAAGCCAAGATATATCATTACAGTGCCACTTACGATGAGATCAAGCAATATTCTTTATCCATGCATAGAGGCCGTTGAAAAATGTACGAACCCTTGTGCTTCTGTGAAAGCATGCCTGCATTGATGCCCTAAACATGCTTTAAATATATCAGCAGCACTTCATCAAACCAGTTTATTTATTTATCAGCACACAATACATGTTCTACAAGAACAACACAAATATGCACTTTGCGGAACAATACAGAAGATACGTAGAAGATATTAGCATCGCAGAGATAAAGATTATGGGAATGCATCATTAGGAAACAGCACAAAATAAACCACGTCTAGATCAGTCTAAATGTATATCTGAGGATGATGTCAAGCAGAAGCAAAATTCTCTGACACTCCAATGCTGATGACTCATGAGACAGCTAATTCAGCACAAAGGTTTTGAGCGTTTTCTTTTTGAGCTTAATATTTTTGGCAGTCATGCCATGACAGCATATGCACTGAGCAGGCTGTTTGGATAGTGAAAGATGAGAGTAACCAAACAAAAACAACCTGGTAACTATTTTCAGAGAATGGAAACCATGTGAAGCTAACAAATTGAGAATGGAACAAATTCAAGGGTACATACTTCTTCGTTTTTCTGTCCGGTTGGTTAAGGAACCTAGTTAACTTTCTTTTCTGGTGTGATAATTCATTTCGGGCTTTTACAACAGATACTGTATATTTGTTCACTGAACGCTAGCAGAAAACAAGATCACCACAAACCTGTTCAGATAATGAAAAACTCTATGCAGCTATAAACCAAGAATTATGCTTTAAAGTCAAGAAAAGAAAAACACTGCCACTTAATCTCAAAGTAGATATTCTGACTGGAATGTCATGTACTATGACTGCAAGTGCATGTGCCAGTGTATATCAGTACTCTGTAATCTACACTGTAAATGCGGACCTTATCCAGCACTTCTCTACCCGAGTTCTCAAAGCCGTCAGCACAACATCCAACAGTAACATTGAGGACAAATAGCCGACACGCCTGTCTTTGTAACCACATGTCATCAGGAGCACATTCACACAATTCAGAGATGGGCTACAACATGACTATACCCATCACCAAGCTGTGCCTGAGCGCAACAATGGCTACTGTCGCCTAGTCAAAACCGCTCAGCATCGCAAAATGGAATGTACAGGAATCATAGACGCTTCAATAAAAGCAACAAAACCTTGAAGCCAGTGTTTAAGATCTGAAAAGTTTCTCTCGGCCCTTCGTTAAATATACATCTCTCGGCATTTACGCAGTAAATAATGAGCTATGAATTCAAATCATATTGAGCCACCAATTGCCGACAACTTCAAATGACAAGACAAGACCGTGAGCTAAGGTTTGTATCAACTGTAGACAATGAACAATGATGATGAATAGAAAGACTGCTATGGTGGTAAGAATCCTCAAGCAACGATTTTCTACAAACAAAGCAAACACTACTTGTACATTTGCCTGGGGGCACACTGGGGAGTGTTCTTCAATTTCAAACTGAACTGCACTCACAGACACTTTTCCTACTTATGGGTGAAAGGCAAAATACGTCCTGTACTGAAAACAGAGGAACACCTTCGCTAGCACACTTCAGCCAAATGCATCATGCACACAACTCTTTGCTAGCACGTTCTTACAGTAAAGACACCCCTTTAAATATCATGTCAACAGCACACATACACAACGTCTACAAAATGTGCAAATTAAAGAAGTATTTGGTCTAATCAAACCCAGCGTCCGACCTTGGCTACAAATCCATGAAAAAGCGAAGGAGTTGAAATTGTTCCAAATGTGACTAGAAGAACAAAGTTTAGAGAGCACAACACATATGATAGTCAGCTAGCATTGAAAGCCAATAAATAGTTAAGAAGGTGATGCAAAAGCTTGAGACCTTGTAAGAAGCGCACATAACCCAAGACTGAAAACCTTTTAGCCAATATCCCTACGGTTTAAATACATATACCTAGGCTGTACAAACCTCACGTTTAATCAGTGCCACAAAAATAGATTTTTAGTGAAAACGTAAATTTTAATGCTTTACTCTGCAATGACATCATGGAGGAAGCACAACAGATACCCAGAACATTTAGTGCTGTATACATACAGGAGAGCAAGCAGCCGCTAAGTTAGCACACCTACTCTGTTCCAAAAATCACGGCTCTGAACTGCTCTCGTGCAATACATCTGTCAACAAATAACTTGGTGAGACTTGGTTTTGTTCGCAGTCAACTGGTAAACCAATCCTACATATACAATTAAGGCAGAGTCTCAAAACGTCTCAACCAAAGTAGGACATCACTTTCAAATTACCTTTCTTTGACTTCCAAGTTTTGCGTGGCAAAAGATCGCAAGATTACTGGCCTTTGGCTGACCCTGTAGTAGGAAATTAAACACAATTCTGGACACACAAGACAGTTTTTTCTTGTCCTCACAAACAATTGGCAACAAGCTGTTCTATACCTGATGGTTGCCATTAAGCTCTCACTTTATTCTTGGCACAGATAAGAAGTTATGCAGAAACATTTGTGCAGACCCTGTAAACACTGAAAAATGCCACATGAGGCTTATGAAAGTGTAGAGGCAAACACCAGCAGTGAAAGAAAAGCTGTTGTTAAGGAAGAAGTTGCTGCATACATAAACAAACTTGTACAGAGAGTGTGAGCAGCCTGGCCAAGTTTAATTACGTTTAGACTTAACGACATGTACACTGACACCTGTACAACAATGTGACAGACAATCACACCCCGTAAAAGAGCACAGAGGTCAAACTTAGCCGGTTGTTATATAGCTATACACGTAATATCATATGACAGAATTCTCACTGTAGGAACGTTTCAAACCTGAAAACCCTTCTAGCGCTAACAACATACATCGTAAAGCCTTGGGAAAGACAGTTCCATCTAGTTGGCTGGGTACCACAGCACTTTTTCAGACTAATAGCCTGGGGCTTTTGAAGAGAATAGAGTCTGTCCTCAAAAGCAACTGCTATGGTAAATGACCAGCACATCACCTTGCTCCACCCTAACTAAGAAGTTGAGACACTGCAAAAAACAGTTAGTACATAGCTGTGTTCTGCACTGAAGAGAAGCTGAACCCCTTTTCTTTAGAATGTGATGAGCTTCTAGGGCTTGAATGAATAAATCTTGCAAACTAAGCATGCCAAGTTTCTTTTGCTTAAGCATTTCAAATTGTGATCTAATCGCTGGAGAAAGCTGTGGCAACGTTCAAGCTTCTTCACAAAGCATTATAGTGTGCTGATGTCATCTATGGAAGCAGTCAGAATTTCATTGCTTCCGCGTACACCCTGCTGTGCCCTGTTAAATGCCGCCAAGTTACGCAGTGCAGGCTTTACTTACGATGCCGTTTGTTTACTTCTGCGTTAGAAATGCGCCACAACCATAAATGACGTCATCCCATGCAGTCCCTACCCAGCACCACGCTGCACGCAGAAAGCCTGAAAGCTGTCACTGTTTTAACAGGCGACTGTGTCCCAATTTGAAATGCTAGCGCAAAAAGTCTGCATGTTTTATCAGCAAGTTTCACACATTCTGTCCCCTGAAGCTCATAAAGTTCTAAAACCTGTAGCTCTTTAAAAGAAGGAAAGATAAACACGCTATTAACAGTAAAATGTTTAGAAGCCAGCAGCACCACGAGCTTCGTTTCCACAGTATGAAAGAGGAACTTTAGTACAGTAGAGGATATACGATAAAGACAATAATGAGGCTTTTTAGGAACACTAGTGAAGCCCCACGACGAAATTGTACGATAAGCACGCACAGAGGCATTATATACTAAATCAGCACCCCTGTTGTTCCAGCCCTGTCAACAAGAACAAAAATAATTTCTTCAACGATGGACAACATGCACGTGACAAAGATCAAGAAACAAATCCTGTCACTCGCACTTTGTTCGTGTCACAAGGTGAAAACTCGTAAAATGTGAACCTATCATCCATTTTCATATTAGCGGCAGTAAGAGGTAATAATGATGGGTCATGCATTCCCGCACAAATTTCACATAGCACAATATGTGTGACATGCTACCACACTACACAGTGATGCCTAAAAAACACGTACCGTATTCACATGATTTTAAGTCAACTCCCACATATCGCATGTCAGAAAGAAAAAATGCATGGCCGTGAGCATATTTCAAAATGAAAATTTATTAGTCACTAGACTACTTGTCCACACTTGTGCCATCATCATCACTAGTGCTGCCATTGTCATCACTGCTGGCGGTGCGGGCAGGACACTTTTATTTTTCTTTCTTTTTATAAGCCCTTTCTAACATACGTCATCGCTACTGCGGGCCCACAGCACGTTATAATGCTGTCCTACGAAATCCCGCACTTTGCAAACAACAGCACCACGAGACCACGTAAAACAGGTGAAAATTTTGCCTCTCTGCAGCCGACACACCTGCATCACCCATTCCGAAACATTGAACTTGTGGCCCAGCACGCAGTTGTTCATTTTTCCGGCGTAAAAAATGGCTGCTCTCTTGAATGTAGCTGTGAACGAGCGCCAAACGCTCATCAGCCCCGGAGCACAAGTGACGACTGACAAAGCACTACATTAAAAACTGGTAAAATGTGGGCTGCAGTCAAGTCAAATCTGTCAAACAGAGGCAAAGAGAAACTATGTGTGAGCGGCGTCAGCTCGTCCATCAGTTACCGACACTCTCCTCAAGCACTGCTATTCCTAGTGCGGGTGCTGCCGCGATTAGAACAGCGACCCTTCCATTAACTATCTACACTCTCAGGAGCGTAGGCTGAACATTTAAAGGTGAAAAATAATAAAAAATACTTCCGAACAAACATGCAGAACAGCCGCTTGCTACCTGTCGGAGTCATAGAGCAAACATAAAATTACAACCAAGCTGTAGCAGCCCTGGTATCTTGTTTGTCTCACCTGGCCATGCTCTGGTTTTGATTGTAGGTTGACCCCCCCTACTTCAGATTTTCAACTTTAAAAATATAGGTCGACTTACAATCGTGTAAATACGGTGTGACACAAAGTTTTCTAAGCCTGGACCATGTTTATAGCGTGTGAATGTGTAGCATGTGACATACAGTATGTAGCATTGTGTATCATGTGACAAATTACCTCACATGCTATACAATGTAAATAAAACTTGACACAAAGTGTGCCACATAAACAGTGTGTCACTTTGCATGTGACAAAAAGAGTCTCATGCTATTCAAAATATGTAAAATGTGACACAAAGCATGTCACAAAAACTTGTCAATACTATATACAGCAAAAAGTGCACCACATGTAAACATGACACTATCTGCTCAGGGTAAAGTGGCAATACGGTAGCAATAAGAGAAGGACCAGCCTTGAAGATGCACATGAAATAGGCAGTTGACACAGAATAGACCCACTCGGAACAAGATAGCTCTCCAGATAGTCAATTTTCTGTTAATGAGCATAAAAGCATGCAGGACATGCGTGATATTTGCTGATGTGTTCTGGATAAGCACTAACTCACCAGTGAGCATCAAGCACCCTGTTCCCATATGAATATTCACGAACACATCGCAACCTTGTTATCCAGGGTTAGAATTTAGAGAAGGTATCACTACCAGAGAAGCAGCTGCTGACACGCTGTTGCATCAAATATGTGCAACAATCTCATGAACTTACAAACTGAAAGTCAGCTCTCTCCTAACATACATGACAAAATAAAACAAAATTTGAAGCACACTCCTATCGGACCACTAATTGAATCATCTCAAGACACCACGGGAAACTGAAAAGTTTTTGTTCAGGTAATGGAAACAACTGAATATTCAGCATTGTTTGAGCATGCAAATAAATAGCACCCAAAAAGTACTGGCCCAGCAAACTTGAGGGCCTTGGAAAGACATTATGCATGACAATACAAACTAGCTATGACTTTTCTGTTGCCCACAAGACAAATTCTTGCGCTAATTCATGTACAGTAACTCCAACACACAAACCATGAGCCTCACACTATAATTTACCGTTTCCATGGCTACCATTTCCATGACTACATTGAAGAGAGGAATGTCAATGTGTAGTTTATAAGAGGCAGCCAGTCAAGCAACAAGTTTTGCTCTGCAAATACCACTTCATGCAAACGCGCAAAGAATGACTTCTCACCACAGGCTACTACTCCTCGTACTCTCCAATTCAAACATTTAATCTATACCCAAGGTTCTTTTAGAAACAAAAAAAAATGGCGGTGGTTTAGCTTTGGTTAAACCTGGAGTGATGCGATAGCTACAGCTGGCCGAGTGGAACTTGGTCACGTGAGCAATAACGTGATGAACCACGGCGCCGCGCCGTTGGCAGCTGCTCCGCACCACGTGACCAACCACATGACAGCGTGGCGACGCGCCACCCTGTGGCGGCGCCGCCACGCAGAAGGCTCGAAATGCTACTGTAATGTAGCTATTGCTACAAAAAAAATTCAAAAACTCGCAACAACAGATCTATGTAGAGGCATGCATGAATTCTCTGCTGCTTCGTTAGCTAAGAAACTGAGTGAGTCAGAAACACGTGCTTGACACAGCAAGGTCCACAATCAAGCCAACGTGCTCAGAACCTGTGTCCGAAATTCAGTTTAAATGCCAAGTATGCATCTAGGATCTGTAAAACTTGTGAATTGTCGAACGGGACTCCAAGCACATGGTTGAAGTGTGGAAGCTGTTAGGCAATCTCCGTGCTAACAACCAGCAACACAGGTACAGCAAGAGATGCTTATACTACACAACAGTCATCTTTACGCTATGCCCTGTAGCACACACCAAATGACGCACACGATAACTCTGGCCAATGTGACCAAAATAAAATTCTCAAAAGAAAATAAAAATCGACACTTAGAGCCACGAAAGCTGCACAAGGTGGTCGCCTTAAGCACAAGCAGGAAACGGTACAAAGAAGAAAGCAGAATACGTTCTGCTGCTGAGAAGAGTACTTTCTTGGAAAAAAGTTTTTGTTAATGAAGTCACAGTAACGAAATTTTCAAGAAACATGTAATTTTGCGGGCAGATTCAAAATATGTGATTCAATTTTATGTAAAACAAGTCCTGGTGCGCTTATTTAATAATGTTCTGTAACTTCTTGCCGAGAGCTTTCAATAAATTTTGCTGCAAGAAACTTGCTAGAACAGATGCTATTGCCTTGTCTTGACATCAAGCTGTGCAATAAGGGCAAAATTATTATCCTGCCTATCATAGAAGCTGAGTTACAGGGTTTTGAAGTTGCCATTTCACAAACAGGAGGAAAAACTTGTAATCGTGATGAAGTCAAAATTCTATAACTCGCCTTCTACAGCAGGCAGGATGATAATTTTACCCTTATTGCATAGCTTGATGTCAAGAGAAACTAATGGCATGCAATCTAGCAAGTTCCCTGCAGCTAAATTTCTTTCAAACTCTTGGCAAAAAGTTACATAAGGTATGCATAAATGCACAAGGACTTGTTGGACATAAAACTAGATTACATAATTGGAATCGGCATGCAAAAATGCATTTTTTCTGAGGATTTCACAACTGTGACTTCATTAAAAAAAATTCATTTCTAAGACCGTCTTCCCCCTTAAGTGTAGCACGCTGTCACAGCTGACCAAATTCACTGACGTAGCAATGAGCATTTGGCTTTGCAAAGCTCCGAGACACTTTTCAATGTACAACGTTAGATTAACTGCTATCTGCTCGTACTTAAACATGAAGCTGCACACGAAAGATTCACAACTCTATTGAGAACAGAGCATTGTACATGACTAAAGATAAAAGGTTACGTCCAGTTCACAAACCAACAAGCACTCCAATCGTATTAGACCTGCTTGATTACTTTACCTAACCAGTAGACTAGCAACTTTGCTGTAGCTAGTACTCTTCTTCAGCCTGCAGTGATGCTATCACACCTCTAATTCCAGGCCTAAACATGAATGTGATGTCTCGAAGCCTATCAGGCAGGTTATCCTCAACGAGCTGGTGTCGGTGGCTTAAAATAAAGGTACCAGATTGACTGAAACCATCAGCCATGCTTGCATGGCTGAAAAACAGCACATGTAGACTCAACAGCCATGCTACAATGCCAGCAGCATTACAAGCCCTTTGGCAGTTACCTCCGAAGCACCGTTTTTCTCTGGTGAAGTCTCCACAGATTGAGAGAAGAATGCCTGCCACGATTCACCTGACCTTTCTCACCCACCATCTCTCCATGCTATAGACACAGCCGGTCATTTCATAAACAGCGATCAACGTGCAACTGTGGAACCCATTTCACGAGGTCTTTCGCTTCACACTGAATGAACCAGCTGGCAACAGCAGGGCATGGTGCTCCCTGGCACTCCAATAAACAACCTCTTGACTTCACAACACGTCCGCAAAGTTCTTCGGCACGAAACCGACCTCCTCACTTGCTTGTGAATCATGCGACATTGAATGAGGCATCACGAAGCAATCAGTCCTGGATGGCAAGAGCTGGGCTGTGTGTCAGACAGCTGTCACCTTAAACCCCGGCACAGAGCACGGTGAGTCGCCACTGTCGTAGAAGGATGTCTCCGAGGAGTCGCCGTTGGGAGCGACGTCAGCAAGCTTGACGCGGGGCGGCGACCTGCGCCCTGCACCCGGTGTATCTTCTGGCGAGTCGTCCTGCTCGTCAGACATGTACCCGGAGCGGGTGCTGGCGTCCCGCATCTTGGGCTGCACGATGCTGGAGGCATTTGGGTGCAGCAGAAGGTAGTAAATGACCTGCAGAAAAGAGAAAGGTTAAACAAAAATGCGCGGTTAAGCCGCATTTATAAGTTCAAGGCATATTGCAAAATTGCTTCATTAAACAGTATAAAAAGTTCGCTCGAACGCTCTGTGAGTGCCGTTGAGCAGAGTCGCCATGGTCTGCGGCCACTGCGAAAGCTCGTCTTAAACGAGGGACATGCAAAACAATTCGTCTTAAGTGATTTTTTTTTTTACATTGAGTCTTATGGTCCAACCAAACGATTGGACTCTAGGTCCACCAACCAAGTGCTCCAACCAACCAAATGGTCTCACAATGTACATCTCATCTAAGAATTCATCTTAACTGAGTTCTTCTTAATGGGAGTGTACTGTATATTATTCATGTTTCCGTAAAAACAAAATTTCATCTTGAGGCATAGAAGCAAAAACAGACCACTCTCAAATACTACACGAATACCTCAAACAAGGTGTCTCTAGAAGTAAACCGACCAGAATAGACTCATCTCGTTCACAGATGGCATTCTTAAAGATGCCACCCAGGAACTTTTCAAGGCAAGTTCAAAACAGATTTCTCCGGCTTCCAATGAACTTTGTTAAAATTCTTTTGGATCTTGTTACCTTCGATCGTGCAGCAAACTCAATTTTGGAGGCCAATCACAATGGGGCAAAGAAGCACATCATTCTTAAAGGGACGCCCAGGACAAAAATGAAGTTTTGTCTGTATTGATGTCTCACCGCGCTATGATGATAAAAAAGGGCAACTTTAACAGAAAACAGAGCTTTCATAAACTACACTCCATCTCACAAGTAGTTTGCAACACAGCGGAACCTAGAGCTTTCTCGTCCAAATAGGACTGCAGGAACAACAAATAGTCTCTCAAACCTAACGGTGTTAAACTATTTTTCAAACAATTATTACAATAAGTGGAAATGCGGTTCTGGATTTCTTTCTTTCTGAAAATTACAGCGAGCGTTGAATTCACTGGCTAATTTAGCAGAGAAAATCCAGACGAAAACAGAGCACTGCTGAGGCCTGCTGCAAAGTGGTACACTGCCATTCGCAAACATTGTGTCAGTTTAGTCGGCCGAGTTTCCTGGGTGCAGCAGCTGGACCCAGATGGAGCCACCAGTCATGAGATGATGGGCAGGGTGGAACACATTTATGTAGCGCGTGCCATTTCGATATGCTCAGATCGCCACAGTGCTGCACACTACTTTTGTGAGATGGAGTATAAAAAAGAAAAAAAGTTAACTGCAGGTAGAGCTGGCCCTTTTAACACTCAAATGCAGTGACATCAATGCTGTTTTGCCATTACGGATCTCGGAGGCTTGACCACAAGGCCATTCCCTTTTTCAACAGTGATCATGGAGTCCTTGTCATTACTGACATCACGAGCTTGAATCGACTGCCAGGAAAAAAATAATTAATTCTATTTACTGAGCCATAAACAAATCTTTTACTGCCACAATAATGTGAACCCAGCCACACAGCTCTAACCAATCGATTTTTACCGAGAAAAAAAAACTGCGTGCTAACCCCCGTGTCCCTTCAAACCTAATGATAAATGCGCGGAAGATGAAGCAGGCTCGAACTCACCAGGAAGACCATGCCCATGCAGTAGCTGCAGAAGCTTCCCAGCAGGGCTACAGTTTCGTACCAGGGGCTGCCCTGCTTGTAGTGGTACCACAAGCCCAAGAGCAGAGCGTTCTCACCGAATGTGAAGGCGTAGAAGAAGGCATACCGGAACCGGCGGTGGCCCGGCGCCAGATCAATGAAGCAGAAGATGTAGACAGCTGCGAGCACCGCCTTGAAGCACAGCTTGTCAGTTCTGGTGACAGCAGCAAAGGGAAAATGCAGATGTTAAGGATGACAGCTACTGACGCATCATTTCCAGAAATCTTAAAAGGTCCGACCGCTGAGCAAAACATGTCACGAGTTTATGGTGGAAATGAAAAGATCGAGTCTCATATTGTGAAAATTGAGCATTGCAATATTTAAGAGACGAGGATTTATAACTTTAATTTGGCATTGAAAATCACATAAAGTGCCATTTTGCAGTGAAACCCTGCAATTATTACTGTAGTAGACTGCATGACCACATCTTGGTAAAATATTGCTGATATGTTTTGAATGCACACTATTTTTTTGTCTTTCAAGAGTGTTCTTCATGTTTTATTAAAGTTTACACTCTCTCCGGTGCACCCTTCAATGAAAAGCAACACACTTCTCGCATCGTCGAAGGTGTGTTTTTAGCTTTTGTCGCTAGATGGCGCCACTGTGCATTTCTTGGATGGAGCGGCAACCACGGTCCTCTAAAGCTTTCGTCGACAAGGCGCACGTCACTGTCGCAATAGTATTGGGTGTGGAAACAGAAATTGATATATCAAAATTAAATATATTAAATATGCCTAGTCACTGTCCGGGGAGTGAGATTTATATTATTCTTTGGTACATCACATCTACCAAAGTGCAATCACTATCACTTTCACCAATCATGGTTTCCAGCACATCGGCCTGCATAAAAACGAGCATACGCACCGATCAAAAGATACTTGGTAAAAATCGTCTATACAGTGCTTCTAAGAAAACGGTTCCAGTATTGAGCACCTTAGATAGCAAGCTTTCCGTTGCAGCAATAAAAATTTGGCACTTAAAATTTGGTGTTCTGTAACTTCAAGCAATTTCTATGTTCAGGTGTCTCCAGACATTTGATATGACAATTGTGCAAATGCAGCTGGATGTGAAGCCTCGGCTTCGCATATGCGACAGACTTTTCTCTGGAGGGTGAAAGTGGGTGTAGTGGGTAGAGGGTGGCGGTAGGTAAGCAGGCAGCTGTCTAGCTAACTACAGCATGGGGTGGGGTGGGGAGTTGACTGAAAGGTGGTGCTTCTGGAGGGCAGTTGAGTTTCCCCCTGCAACTCTGAATTTGATTTCACCTTCACATTTTGCTCCGTTGTTGTGTGGGCTTCTAATGGGTTGGAGGCCTTGTGAAGGGTGAATGTAGGTGGGTTAGTGGTAGGTGGCGCCTCTGGAGGGTAGGGTTGCATGAGGATGGCACCTCTGGTGGGTGAACGTGGGGGGAAGTGAGGTGGGGAGATGGTTGGCAGGTGGGCTTTTGCAGAATGGAGGCTTCGCCCGCCAAGGCTACTTACAGACACCACCATTTTCACATTCTGACACTAGTACTGCTTACACAGTAAAGAACAATAAATTAATTATAAACAGTTTACTTCAATGTCACTCCATGAACCGAACTGGACAAAAATAAAGAAACTAGGGGCGCGCATAGTACTTTTACTAAACCGAACTGAATATGAATAGCGTAGCTTCGCCTCCAAATCAAATACAAATAGTGTAGTGAAAAACCAAATCGAATACGAATCGAATAGCGATAGAACTGAATCAAATACGAATCGAATATTAGTACTCATATTCGCTACATGTGTCAAAATTCGTACAAAATGAGCAATTGCGCGAAACATTGAAGCGACAGTTGTGGCACTGCTGTACGGTGCTGTAAGTTTAGAAGTTATGAAGTTAGAGCGATAGCTGTTAAAAGATTCAACACTAATCTTCACTAACAGGTCCCAACATGAAGTTGTGATATTAAATCTAAGACCACCAAGTCACAGGAATAGGAAAATTACCATTTGGTTGGTTTGGTCATAGACACTTTTCCCAAGCATTTCACCCCAGAAAAACCGAGCACCAGGACGGAGGAAGCCTTGTACACATTAGAAAACCAGTGGGTACTCGGCAGCACTAGAACCACACCGCAGGAAATGAAACTGGTGGCACCTTACGTGTGAGCCATGGCCTCCGAGATCGAACATCAAGGCAGGGTTTTCCTGAATTTGGCTGAGTCCTGCTGCGCCGTTCAATCTTAGAGACCATGAATGCCACCACACAAATGTACCGTGCTATGGCGCTGAACCCTTCGTCTCTGTCATACTTTTCAAGGAAGGATGGCACTCAGCATCGGTGTGGGCTGTTTTTGAAACATTCGTCGAAGAAAAATATGGCGGGCCTTATTTGAACCTGCTGCCATTATTCAAAAACTATTAAAAAAGTTGAAAACATATTCGATTTGTTTTGAACAATTTTGAAAATACTGTTTGTTCAAATAATCGAATAGAAGGATATTTGATTCGTTATTCGAAATTTTCGAATATTCGCACACTCCTAGGAGAAACTAAAATCTAAAGGTCTGCTTTGTAGCTAACACTTTCTTGTCACGATTAATGTATTGTTGTGCAGCACTCAATAAATATTTACCAAAGACTACACATGGAAAGCCAAATCACATGGAAATAAACAAACACTATTACAGAGCAGTTTTTGAGATAAATTAGGTGATGCATGACACCTGTAACATAGTGTTTACAACCCAAGTGTTTGTACCATAGCACTCCTTGATTCGTTTTAAATGGCTGAGAAAAAAAATAATTTACCTGAAATTATTTATAACTAGTACAACGTTACTCAGCGTAAAGGTACCATAAAAGACAAAGACAGCGAAAATGGCGACAGCAAGATGAGTAGAAAAATAATTGCAGACATGCATGCAAGATATAGACAGGCAAGTCAACTATGACCACAATTTGCACCTGAAGCCAACCATTACCATCTCTCTTCATGCTTTTCTTTTTTACCCACTTTCCTGATAAATACCCATAGAAGAACTTCAGCATTCATCACGTCTTCTCCTTTACCTGTGTGCACCTTTTCTATGTGTGTAGCATGGGTGAGTATACCGCACATACCCGTGCTACACAACTGAACAAAGCACACACACGATAGGGTTCAAACATGCGTGAGAAATTGTCATTCATCATCTGCATAATGCAGATAAGCAGGACCCCGTATCAAATAGTAATGAACCACGTATCCTTAAAGACATCACCACGTGTGGCTGGCTGTCTCAGACGTGAGCACTATTCACCCTCTAATTGTGTTAGTCTACGTTCCAGTACACAAAACGGTACTAGCTGAGCTATCTACTAGGCAGAGCATTACTAGCAGCGCCTGCAAACTTTGCCAACCTCAGATGCTAGTGTTCATGCTATGTTCATGCAGTGCCTCAACACTGATGAGCCATGACCTCGTAGAATTAGGCAGAACACCACAAAGACATCGTTGCACCACTTGTCACGTTTTTTAACCAACCACAATGGGGCACAAGTCAGCTACCAGCCGTGGAACACAAACGCTTTGCTTTGCAAGAAACAGTAACAGGTCTTATTAAGAATGTGATGTTTAAATTCGTTGAACCAATAACCATCGCGACAAAGGAGCAAACAGGTTTTGCTCCCATGACTCTCGTGTACCAACTAGAGTCAATTTCAAGAAACCGGTATGTACCTGAAAGAAAAAGCAGTAAATAAAGAGAGCTGTGCAAGACTCACTCGTGCTCATGAAGGCTTTCACAAGACTTCTATGTGACGTTAACCCTTTATATAGAAAGCCCCTCCCATCCTCCACAAAAAGAACAGAAAGACCTTCCAAGCCCAACACAGAGCCAACCTGCCCCTTTCACTGCTTGTAACCTTCATAAATGCATGACACCCACCTGCTGTCGTACTGGCCAATGCGCACGAACTTGATAAGCCAGGCATACATGAGCAACCAGCGCATGCCGCAGACTATGAACAGCACCCAGTGGAACACAGAGGTGAACAGTGTGAGCGCCACGAGCCGCGGCACGAGCACCATGAGGCGCCAGCAGTAGCACACAGTGGTGCCCAGCCAGGAGACGTTGGGTGCATCCTCGAGCGAGAAGCGCAGCGTCCGGATGTAGGCCACCAGAGACCAGGCCACCGAAGCCACCCCAACTATAATTGATGCCACCTGCACCAGGACTGACCCATACGAAGGGAATGGTCAACGATTGCTGAAGTTTTGCATGCCAAAAAAAAAAAAACACTGGGTTAACAAGCGTATTGCAATTGTGTGGCTCTTTGAAGCTATGCAGATGTCTGTCCAACAGAAAAAGATGCACCGATTGCTGAAGTGCCAGATGGATGCAATCTGGCATCCATATCAGCTGCATCTCGCTAATGCTCTCGAGAGGGTTCAGAGCAGGGCCACTAGATTCATAGATTTTTGTTACTCAAGCAACGTCACCATTTCATCCTTAAAATCCAAATCTGATCAGCAGCATCTTTCATTTCTCCCTCACATTACTGGTCTTTGTCTTTATCACAGGCTTTCCATTCAACACTTCATCAGGAACCCTACATCCACGCACCTGCTTCAAACATTTCTTAGCTCACCGGACGCTTCCTTCAAGTTTCATAACCACGTGCCCATACCACCGCCTTTTCAACATCATTCTTCCCAAAATCATTCTTCCCATTTCTCTGACTGACCAGCAGATTCAACATTTTGTGTGTCTCATTTGCTGGAGAGGGTGATGCCGTAAAAATGATGTAGCATCATCTGCGCTTCATGGGGGGAGGGAGGGGGTATAAATAAGGGAGGAAGTCAGGGGCTTCATTTGCAGTTTTCTTACCAACGCAGTCGCCTTTTCGGTGAATACCTGTTTGTTTCTGTTCCTTTTCATTTTACTGTCCCATTAATTTCTTGTATTTAGTTTTTTTTTCATCACCCATACATCACAAAACATCAGAACAATATCCAAAAAGTTACTCAGATTCCACTTCAAACCAAGTGGTATAACAAGTCAGTTTGGACAGCCGGAAGCCGCCCAATTACCAACCAATGTGCTACCTCACATGCACCTTTTACTAACTCCATACACAGTTCTAATTATTAATCATTGCACAGCACATTAAGAATGACTTTGCTGCCTGTAAAAATCAAACATTGTGCACTGCAGTACAGGGTGCCTTCAACACTATGAGTAGCGCATCTGTTGCTAACCTCCACACCAACATGAAGCTGCAGGGCGACTGCTGTAGATCCATGACAACAATGCAGGAGAATGTGCCACCACTGATAATAGGACTCAGCTCTACTGAAATGAAATCACCCTCTCAGGAGACTCGTGCGAGATGTGAAAGAAGCGACTCTCACCCATGGACCTTGGCTGCTCTGGAGCGGTTGTGAGCACGTATACTTGCAGCAGCAGTTGAGGCACCGATTCCAGGAAGGACTCAACCAGTCGCAGCACAGATGCATCATTGTCTTCCCACAGCATCAACTGGTAGTAGATGCGACGGTCTGTCTTGGTCCGTGACTTGTCCTGGCTCTTGAGGCCAAAGGTCAACGAGCTCAGGTACCTGAACGGGTGTCAGCACAAAGCGCAAAGTTTCAGTACAAATGTGTACACAGCAAGCTGCAGTGGACTCATACGTTAACTATGTGCTTTTTGGAAGGTAGTGTACTTTCAACCTGCAAAGTGTGGTAACATGCTGCCTAACACATCATATATGGTGTATGACATTGTGTTTGTCCCTTTAGAAACCATAACTGCATCTTGCATCTTCAGGCCACAAAGCAGGCCATTTCAACACGCTTCTGTCACAGAAGTTATTGCACGGCTAAGGGAAACCAAAGATAAAAAATGAAGCACGTATGCACCCATTGCTGCAGAATCAGCAAGTGGAGAAAGCAGTATGCAATACTGGTAACACATGACCACAGAATGAAATTTGCTCCGATTTCTAAGCTTTGATGCCCATTACCCTGACGACATAGTGCACTCTGGTTAACTGTTCAGGTTTATTCAAACTGAAGCTTTGGTTTTGACAACATCAAGTGTACGGAAAGGGCTCCCTTTAATTGAAACTAATTTTTCAGCTTTGAGTTCTTGTCCATCAAACAACCCTATTCCTTTTTTACCCGCTGTGATCCGCGTCCTTCTCTTAAGTAACCTAAATGCTTTTCTCTCTACCCACTTCATGCAAAAAGAAGGGATGTCATGATAGCCACTATAACTTGCTATGAGTGGTTATTTCACACACTGAGTTACCAAACTCTATACACTTCTTCAGCATTATTTGCACAAATGAGAAAGCTCAATGGCATTTCGTCATACCTAGAGAAGATTTACAAAAAGTGATGCAGTCTGACATTACACCTGCTACTGGCTCGAGTGGAAAAAACGGAAAACCTGGTCATATTCACCACAGTGGTCATGGCCTTCTGCAGCTTGGTTAGAGATGAGCGGTTTGAACACAGCCACAGCGGAAGCATTTCAGCGCAGCAAACATGCAAAAACAGCTGCATGATGACGCTCTGGTGCATGCTAAAGAATCTTCTGTGGTTGAAAAAAGTTATGATGGGCACTTAAGGTCTTCCAAGTGCTGTGAATGTGAAAGTATACTTTGACCTACGCTTTTACCATAAAGTCCTTCAACCTAAAGACATTTACCATAAAGGCTTTTGACCTTAAGGTCTTTACTATAAAGGCCTTTACACTGAAGGCATTCACCTTAAAGGCCTTTATCATTTCCATTGTAATTAACGACTCTCACCATTACTTAGTAACGTCTTTTATCATTCCAAGATTGCCACTATGAACTAACTATCACTAACTACTACTGTCTTGTCTAATGCTTTTGCTTCATTGCCAGTGATCACCCATTACTATTAAAGCCTACTGCCGATGTCATGCGAGACCATAAAGATGTCATTGGAGTTTTTGGACTACCGCTGGTAGACAACAATGCCGGGTTTCGCTGCCGATGAACCATATAATGCTTTCGCATTAACACAAGGCAGGGTATTTCTCTATGGTATGCCTCGTAGGCCACCGTGTGGCTGTGGCTGGTAAAATACAATAATTCTTTTAAAAAACTGGTAAGCCTGGTGATCAGTTATGTCTCTTAAACCAGAAAAATGACAATTAGCCAGTAGGACATGTCACATCAGGTTTCTATTTCCAGTGATTTGGTGGAAGCCTTTAGCCCTAAACAACTGCATTTGTTTATAAGTGTACACATCACCTGGAGGATACATACTAGTGACCTGGACATGAAATGCACGCCGATTCATTACAACTGGTAAATATGTGAACAAGCATTTCTCTTAACTCACACTGCGTGAACTTCACTAGTGTATGCCATTAGCACGAAGAAGCCGCGTTTGTCAATATCTCTTTGCACTTATTTTGTCAGAGCTGGACACTCGACACCGGGATGGTAGTTCTTAAGCACGAATGCCAGAGACCCAATGAGCACATATAAGAAGCACTGTGACAACGAAGGGCAGATTATGCAGCAAACTGCAGCACTGAATTGGGCTCATTTTATGGATAAGTTCAAAAACGACAGCCAGTGCTTTCTTCAGTAGCTCATCCACGTGTTGTGCCACTACATTGCAACGCTGGACTTATAGCCATATAAGTCACCTAAGTATAGACACATGATCCAATTACCACACTAAGCTTACCGCTCGGCCATCAAATTAAGTTTTGAAGTCAGGAAATGTCAGGGAATGCATACTGCACTCCTCAGATCTTTTAAAAATTATTTCGTTCCTTTCAAACAACTTATGTTGTGATGCACCACTACACTGTACTAAGGAAAAATTAGTAATTGCACAATGCCAATCGATTTTAGGAGCATAAATATTTGTCAAACCATAATGAAACTGTCATGGTGGGAAAGTATAAAGCCAAGGTTCGTGTTCAACATGGCAAACAGGAACTATATCAGCCTACTTGCGATCTTCATGTGGAAAAAAATGCTGTTCTTGATTACTCGTATAATAAGTTATTTGGTGAATTAATCAATAACCTTTTTTTTTGTCTTTTGTACAGCTCCCACGTACTAGGAGATGTTCCCACAGGATGCCATTAAGCTAAAGCACACTTCTATTGTGGCGAAGCAATGGAGGGTGAACGTGCCAACTATGTGAAGGACAGGACCTCTTATCACACCGTCTACCATCGACACCCCCGTAGGGTGCACGTGCAACAGGCCGTCATGTGCACATTACAAAGGGGTGTATGACGACTTCGAGACCACTAGCAGTTCTGACGTGTTAATCTCAGTCTCCAGAATAAACGCGAGTCTGGAGGAGGTACAGAGTGCTGTTCTCGAGCACATGATCATTTTTCCACGAATGTGTAAGATAATAATAGGCAAACCGAAACAATTGCAAGATCGCCCACCAAATAGTGCTGCAGACATCAGACAACGCACTTAAATATTCCAACTTTACAATTCGACGGGCTATAGGCAGATTGCAATCAGTGCATGTTGTGCTAACACATCAATCAATGCAATGCAATGCAGCGCTGTCGCCCAGTGATGAGACGACTGGAGATTATTACCTGAAAACGATGGCCAGCTGGAAGACATGAAGCACGACGGCTAGCCACGTCTTCTGCCTGTAATCGTCGTACTCGGGCCGGCGTGTCTGGATGAGGCACCACTTCAGGCTGATCCAAGTGACGATCCACGACGGGACCAAGATGAACACGAGCGTCAGCGCGAAGTAGACCAGCGCGCCGTGCTGGAGGTGGCCATACGCGATCCAGGCGTCCAAGAAGACGTCGACGACCACCATAAGCATGGAAAAGATGAGCACGGTCTTGTCCCAGCACGAGAAGGGCAGCGTCTCGGACACTGCGTCCGTTTCGGCGTCGTCCATCGTTCTGAAGCCGTCCATTCTCATCGCCACCGCGGCCGAGGCACTAGCGGGCGAATACGAGCCGCCGTTCGGCGGACTCGGCGTGGTGGCTGCCGCCAGCATGCTGCCGCCGCAGTGTCCGGTCCGGTCAGGCCGCACCCCGAATCAAAGATCCGTACTACGCTCGGCGGTGAACGAACGAGTTTGTTTACCTCGGACGCTGCGGCCACGATGCATCCCGCGTCGCCCAGCGGTCATCTTTAACCGAGGAAGTGCAAGGTGAGTGCACTTCCGGGCCGGTCGATGTCGGGCGCTACTTCACCGCCAAGGCCAGGGACGTTGAGCTGAGCGACGCCCTCGGTCGGATTTCAGGCCTGAAAAGCCTGAATAACGGCTCCTGTACGCAATGTCCGATATGTTCGGCGCCACGGCACGCACCCGGTTCCGTGTATCGATAGGTGCGCCGCAGCCGGAGACTGATACGGAACGGAACGCGGAGAAACCGAAACAGAAACCATCAAAATAAAATGCTCCAAATACACAAAACGTCTACTTCGTCAGTCGCGTCGTTCGCACTGAATCGCACAGCTCGCATTCCCTCGCTCGCTCGAAGCGTTCTGTACGCGTACCCTGTAGCAATCAGTCAGCCGTGGTTGAGGCGTGGAGAGAACAAAAGGCCCGCGTGCAACAGGCGTGGATAGAGCGGTGTTATAAAAAGCAGGTAGAGAGGACTGAGCTGCCGCTGGGCGCCGTGGGGCAGTACGTCACACAGCTCCCGGTCAAACGTCACGCTCAGCCGAGGACGAAAAGGATGCGTGTTGCAGTGTGGTGTCGCGTTGTTGTTAGATGACCCCGCCTCGGCGAGTGGTTCCGTGCCACTGGGTCACCATGTGCGGTGCGGTGGTGGTCCGCGCCTGGCTGCGGAAATAAGAGAGATCGAGTGGAGATCTCATCCTCGCCGGCTCTGATGGCAGCCGCGGCAGAACGAAGCGGCGGCGATGTCAACGGAAAAAGCGGACGTTTCGACGGGCGCTCGTGCCAATGGGCCGGTCGACTCGAATTGCAAGTGCGAGCCCGCGGTGGTGGTCGCCAGGACGTCGGTGCGGACGGCCTTCAAGCAGCGAAAGTACACGATTCTCGATGGACTGTGTGTGCTGTGCTCGGTGGGCAGCTTTCTGTTCGACACCGGCTCGGACATCTGGGTTGCGTACCGGCACTACACGGACGGGAGTTACTGGTATTTCGGGCTCACCATGGCCTTCATCTTGGTCCCCGCGACCATTATGATGAGCTTTAGTTTTAGGTGGTATTTACTAGATCTCAAGCAACACGGAAAGCACCCGTCCAAGCTGCAGTGGTTCGTCAGGACCGCCTTCCACTTGCTGCAGCTCGGGCAAGTCGTCAGGTGAGCGAAATATTTGCGTGCCGATTCGTTGTGATCAAGTGAGTTCCTGTTTATGCAGCAGTGGAGTCGCGCGCATCGGCATTTTGCGTGAATTGTTTCGGAACGGTTGATCTTAAACTGCACGCAAGAATGCGCCGCCGTGCGTCTCATGTTGATGTTTGCACTCTTTGTAACGCCACGTGCCTTTGCGAAGTAGGAAATGCGTCTTTGATATCATTGACGACTTCCACTTCGTTTCAGGCGCTGGTAGAATCTGGTGCGTTTCATCTCTCCCTGTTATCGAAAGTGTCAGCTGCTGAACAATGCGGATTGTTGATTACCATTCAGTGCCGATGAGGTCAGCGGCCGTCAATGTCAGAACACAATAAGCCATCGACGGCGTGTGTGTATATATATATATATATATATATATATATATATATATATATATATATATATATATATATATATATATATATATATATATATATATATATATGCGTACAACGGCGCTTATCACGAAAGGTACTTGCAGTGTGATCGCTTGTGCACTCAGGTACACGTGCTGATTTTTTCACACAACGCGTGCAAATAAACATTCAGGCCTTTTGTAATAGAGCTGCATTGTGAAGCCACACTTTCAGCACATGCCCATAAGCTTGTTGAATAACTCGTTTTATGATTTGTCATTAGTTTGAGCGAATTTCATCAGTGGCTACTGAATACCGTGTGCTCCAGTCACCAAATGTGTGTCTCATGTTAAGCAGTCACATTAAAGACTCCCAAAGGGAGTTCAAGAGCTGTGGAATTCTGGTCATGAACGTTGGCAGTTATTCCCGGCCTAATAGCTTTGGTGGAGGCATAAACAGAGCAATTATAGTAGAGAATGAAAGCCCGGCTATTACGCACCTGCCTTTAACACTTCAGCTGCACTGACTGTTTTGAATTACTACCAATTCAATTAAATGTTGTGTTATGGTTTAATGAATATAATTGGCCACAGACAGAGCACCTTTCTGAAGCCATCCTGCAGCTTGACTACAACCAAGGAGTTTTGCCTAGATCAATCCCTTTTTCCCAGTTTGTTTGAAGATTTGTTCCAGGGTTCTGGATGTACTCATGTGGGCTGCTTTTGGACATTTTTCCACACATTGAAATGGTTCCTGAACAGCTCTGTTCGCTTCAGTGCAGGCATGAGGCATTTCCAATTAATGATAGCAGATCTGGCAGAGAACTAAGCACGTGCATGTACAAGCCACATTTTAGACACATGTGTGCTTTTCTCTACCTTGCAACATTCTGACAAGAACACCTCCTAGGCTAAGAAATGGCTGTTTTGACAGAAGATGACTTAGGGTTCTAAAATGGCGACTATGTCGTGCGACTTGCACTGTTATGTAATTACGCATGCCGTAGTTGCGCAACACTTCACAACTGTTGCTGCCAGGATGTGGGTTGAAACTCGCTGCTTGGCTGCATAGATATTCAAGTGACCTCAGAGGTGCCATATCAGCATATAGCTTCAGCAATGTAAACTGGAGCAGGTGGCGATCAACCAGTTAGACTGCCGCGTCACTCTTCGCCATGCTCCAGGTACCACAAAATGATGGCCGCTGTGACATCGCTGCAATCTCCCCATAGTTTTTACCCATAGGAATCTGCAGGTAAACGCCTTTCTCAGGGGAAGAATAGAGTTCATGACGACAGGATCAGCGTAATTCAGAAGTGTTAACCATCTCATTTCATTTGTGTAAACCTGTACTCTATATTACTATTACAAAATATGGCAGGAACTCTTTGAACACAATTCCAATATCTTGAATGTTTGTGAAGTGGGTGCAAGTGTTAAAAGTTCTGGCTGTGCTTTTTGTTATGGTGATTTCTGGTAGAGCACATCATAGAAGGAGTTCAAACATTTCAAGTAGGCCAGGCTGATGGCATTTGATGTCATGTGGCATTTGGCCATACCTCTACTGTTCAGCATGATTAAGTGATCTGCTTAATAACGAAAACATGCCAAACAAAACAAAGCTAGCTTTAAAACTTTTTGTCAGAATTAATTTCAGTGCTTGACAATTTCGCAGCAGCAATGATAGTTACTTCAATGCAACGACATGTGCGTATTTATTTGGTACACCGATGCAGGTATGTTGATGCCCTCATCTATGGCCTTAAGAGCGCCCGCAGCAAGTCAGAGCAGCGAGAGTTCTACCGGCGGAGTGCTGAGGAAGATGTAGACGCCAGCATGCTGCGACTTTTCGAGTGCTTCATGGAGGCCACGCCGCAGCTGATCCTCCAGATCTGTATTCTTGCCAGGGACTACCCACACCAGGAGGAAGACTTCTGGACGAGTCAGTAGCACTTGCTATTGTTTGCTTTCTTTCCTTCTCATTTTGGAATTGAAGGCAGAATACAGTTCTCACAATAAGGCAATGAACAACCCACATATATTTAGTCATACATCTATAGCAGTGACCATGTCGATCCGTGTACAAGCCCTATAGTTGAGAAGAAAATAATGATGTTCATGCGTTGTTAGGCCAAATGTGAATTAGGTGCGCTAGCAGTTCGGTTTTCACTTCAGTTCCCGTGTTTAGGTCCAGCATTCACAGATGGCAGTTGTTCGGATAGCGATAATGGGATGTCCATATATGCGAAATTTGGTCATTCTCTACATTTATAGTTCCCTGGAAGTCTTCCCACCATTCCTGGTACACAGGTGGAGTGGTCAAGCGATGCACCACTGTGTTTCTTTGGCAGGTGCTGCTATTGGGTGGACTTGGATTGCTGGGTTGGGTTGCGATCCAGGTTGCTCTTACTGGGCAGCCTCTCATGATTAATTGAGCGGCTGCCTGACACGTTGGGCAGGGTGCTCACCTGCCCACCGAGTGGTGGGTAACCCTGCTCGGCTATATATATCTACCCAGGTGTGGGCAATCTTTGTCCGTAAAGTTTCGAGGCTCATTTATTTTCTTCTCTAGAAATGATTCCCCACAACAAATGTTGGATCAATGGATAGATGAGTAAGGCTGAACCCTTTGAATCGGGCGGTGGTTCAAGCCACCTAGCCATGACTTGTGAAATCTTACTCGTGTTGATTTTAGCCGCCAATCAGATTATCTCCGCTTGGTTACTTCTACCCGCTTAAAATCTACTTTTCCTTCACTGTTATGTTAATTGCTGTGGCAGCCGCTAG
This sequence comes from Amblyomma americanum, assembly GCF_052857255.1. Classification (NCBI taxonomy): domain Eukaryota; kingdom Metazoa; phylum Arthropoda; class Arachnida; order Ixodida; family Ixodidae; genus Amblyomma; species Amblyomma americanum. The sequence continues at coordinate 47,317,686 of NC_135506.1, forward strand.
ATGGCACTACATGTAGAGAAATACGTTGTCACTAGTCGCCTGCGCATTCTACACAGAGTGAATGTGGAGAGATGGATGTCCACCTCAAACAGCATGTAAACATAAAATTCTGTGTGAAGCTTGGCAAGACCGTCACACAGATGTATGAGCTCCTTTGTGACACTTACAGCAATGAGACATTATCGCGGGCGCGTGTTTTCGAGTGGCACAAGAGGTTTGTTTCGGGGAGCATGTCGGTGGAAGACGGTACAAAGCAGGGGAACCCTTCAACCTCACGGAATGAAAACAACGTGGCTCGGATCAGGGAAATCCTACAGCAAGACCACACTATTGCAGTCCGCATGCTTTCAGATGCTCTCAACATTAGTAAGACAACATGCCGCCAAATTTCATGTGAGAACTTGGGGAAACAAAAGCTGAATGCCAGAGTTGTCCCACACTCCCTCACACAGGACCAGAAGGACACGCGGGCATCAGTGAGCAGTGATTTACTCTCCGAGGTAGAGAAGGATGCTGCATTCGTCGACAGCATCATTGTTGAAGATGAAACACGGTGTTTTCAATACGATCGTCAAACAAAGAGGCAGAGCGCCGAATGGCGATCCACAAGCTCTCCGGCGTCAAGAAAGGTGCGGAGACAGAAGACCAAAACAAAGACGATGCTGATAGTTTTTTTTTTCGATGCCAGAGGTGTCATACACAACGAGTGCGTCCCACAAGGGCAGGCGGGGAATCATGAGTTTTATATTCGGTGCTCCAACACATGTGTGATGCACTGCTATGCCGTCGCCTTGACTTACGGGCATCTGGACAATGCAGCCTTCTCCACGATAACACAATGCCGCACACTGCTCTCAGCGTGACAAAATTTCTTGCCAAGCACAGCATTACTGTACTTCCCCATCTGCCATACTCGCGTGACCTCTCCCCATGCAATTTTTTCCTGTTTTCTCGTGTGAAGAGAGCCCTAAAAGGTCGCTGGATGAGGAGCGGGGAGGTCTTTCAAGACTCCACGACAAAGGAACTGACAGCCCTGCCAAAGGAAGCGTTTTCCGACTGTTTCCAAGACCTGAAAAGCATTGGAAGCTGTGTATAGACCGCAAGCGAGACTATTTCGAAGGGGTGCTGCACAAATAATTTCAATGTTTAACGCGTTTTTTTAATGGACTCAGTCTCGGAACTTTATGGACAAAGGTTGTATATACACCTTGGCAAGTTACCCACCACTTGGTGGACAGGTGGGCAGCCTGCCAAAAAACCGGCCTCAGACAAACAAAGAGACAAAAACACAACGGCTAAATGCGGGGAATGGCCACTATAAGTACTAGCACACTAAAAGTCTTGTTCCAAGATTCAAACCCAGGACAGTGTCTAGAATAAGCCATTTGACTTACCAGTTAAGTAATTCATACATTGAAGGGCTCGTGCAAGGAAATTTGGCAGACTTTACCATCATGTTCAGCTGTTCACCGATTTGCCCTTATCCAAATATTTGTTGACAATCCTGGTTAGCATGATTGTCGCACAATTGCATTGGTCTGCCATAAGCAATTACAGGATGATTAGTCCCAAACTAAAGTAGGTAAGGGACAGGTGGGAGTCGGGGCACCCATGTATTAAGCTGCTTGAGGAGGCCAAAAATCACTGCAACGAACCTAAATTTGCTGCTATACTCAGGTAAATGCTGCTTATATTCCCTCTTTTTAAGCCCCTTCCTCTTCTTTTCCCTTTCCTTTCGCCAGTGGTGGCCCAGAACGTATCCATCGTGACGTCCCTGGTGTCAGTGGCCTGGTCGCTGGCATCGTACAACAAGTCTCTGCGGCTGGTCATCGAAGACAAGGCCAACATGCGGTGGCGCGGTGCAGCCGTCTACTTCCTCTGGCGCCTCTTTGTGCTGGTGCCCCGCGTGCTAGCACTAGGCCTGTTTGCCTCCCTCTTCCCGCTCTACATGTTCCTCGTGTGTGGTCTACGCTGGCTGTGCATGTCCGCCTGGATCATCTCCATGAAGACTCAGTTTTACGAGAACAGGTGGGCAACCAGTCTCATGTGCAACGTGGCAGATATTTGGCAGATTTTTTACATGCAAAACTAAAGAGCTCCAGGTTAGTTTTGAGCACCTGCAGAGTTATTTAGCATGTGGCAAAATCTCTCTATACATGTGGATTCTTCCATTCTTGGATCAGTCTAAATGCACCTGCCATGGCCCGGAATAGAACTGATAAAGTTGTTATCAGCAGGAGAATGCCATGGCACCACAGCATGTGTTATGCAACACAATGTGTGTGCATCATGGGAGGGGGTGTAGTGTAATTATTGAGACATACTTTAAGAAGCATTTTTTTTTTACATTTGTATAAATTGCTGGCATATGTGAGCCAAAATCATGTACAGGGATCAGAATTGATTGATTGATTTAATTGACATGCCCTCAAAACCTATAGCGATTATGAAGGGAAGTGGTTATAAACAAATGCTAAAAAGAAAAATGATGTACAACACACAATGTAGAATCAATACGCAGTGCCAGTGTATTGTGATGCAATATACATGCAATGTGTAGACTTTGTGTAATGCAATTAGCTCACACTGATTCATTCTCCTGTGGCCCACTGACTCTCATACGAGTTATCAGGAACAGTTCAAACATGATCCGAGACAAGATTACAAGTCCAAACACCAATAACATTAAAAGCACGTGTGTATTTAGCACTGATAGGGCTGTCTGTTTGCTTTCACATATGTTATTTTACACTTCCGGTAATTGTAACTGTCAATGCTGATATGCCTCATGCGTGACACAGTTTCATTTGCGATTGCAGCTGCTGATTTGTCGAGATCATCATGGTATAGTTTCCGCACTGATACAAGTTGTTTGAAGCCAGCAGAAGACTCAAGTAGATCAGGTTTACTTATCTGATAGTCACTGCCAGATGCGCTAAGAAATGTCTCGGTAAAACAAGATGCCTGTCCACAAATGCATGCATGAAGGCTAGTGCACACTGTCCAGGAACTTTTTGAGCCAAGAATGAAGCAGAAAAATGCAATTCTCGAATTGGAGATTGCACCGCTGTGTGTACAGTGGCGCAACGTCGTGAATAGGCACAAAGCTTTGTCACACAGTGGCTATAGCTTGGAATTCTCACCAAGCAGTGGGGCTTATTGTGTGTCGCTGGAGTTGCCTAAGTTGGAGGTGCTCTCTTTCCCTTGCAAGCAAGATGCCTGATGTAGCCAATAGCACCGTTAGGCTTAAGCAGTTCAAAAGTGTAATAACAATAGAGCTGGCCAGCCAAAGTCCTTGAGTTTGTATCAGCTTGTACAGAATGTAAATGGTAGCCTTATTTGGAATTATCGCAAGTCACCTGCGTTGTGTTGCCTGCCTGCTTGCCAGAGGAGGGCCTTTACGTTAACTGTTTCCAGGGTGGAGGAGCTGGTCTACAACCTGGTGCTGGGTGTGGTGTTCATCTTCTGCTACCTAAATCCGGTGGACACACCCACTCGGTTCCGCCTGTCTGCCTTCTATGTGGTCACCTTTGTGGAGAACAGCGTCCTGCTGGGCATCTTCTACAACTACAGTCCTCCCGACATCTGGTACAAGGTTCCCGCAGTGCTGGGTGGAACCCTCTGCTTCTTTCTTGGCATCACATTCATGGTGCGTGTGGCCAGATGTGCCCCGCATGCTTTCATGTTCTTTCTGTCTGTTAGTTAACCATGATGACACCTCGTTATTGCCTCCACATGAGATGCCCTCACAGCATCGGATAATTTTTTTTTTATTATTGCAATAGCTGTGGCAAGTTTTAACAGTTACAGTAATGACTAGTTTGCCTGTACCGCTCTGTGCTGAATTTGTTAATGAGATCACCGACCCTAATTTGCAGTCAAACGTGATTCAACACCTAAGAAATTCGAGCCAGCAATGTTGCTGCCAAGGTCATTTTAGTTCGTGCGCAAAGGCATGCTCAATGACTTTTTTATGCCTTGACTGTCCATATGTGTCACCATTCTAGTTACAAGAGCGTCGTTTACGGGCCATAAAAAAATAAAAATTAGGAACAGCTCAGAATTCTGCTTGACCTTCTGGACCTTCCACTGGTTATTTTGGTTTATTATTTTCACTGTGAGAATACGCAAAATTGTGAGTGTGGGACATCACATTAGGACCTACTGAACAAAAGAATTTGTCACTGACATGGCTGGGTAGCCTGTATGGTGACTGTCACTTGAGAGCAGCTGTGACTAGCTCCCAGTTTTTATTTACATGCGTTAAAGCACATTCTCTCACATGCAGTGGTCATCAGTTTAGTTTGAGATGCTGCACACATCGTAGTGGCATGTGTCTACCTGATATCACATGTCTTGTCGTAATACTGTTTAAAACATGACACTATTACATGGCGAACAGCGCTTACTTATGCAACAGGCCATCGAGGTCTTCGACGCCTAAATGTTATGCCTGAATAAAGTTTGATTCTTCTACTACTACTACTACTACTACTACTACTACTACTACTACTACTACTACTACTACTACAATACTGGCCTGTTGGAAGTAAAAGCACACAAAAAATGGGTATTTGTCAGTACTGGCAGCTGATAAAGTCAGGCTAGGGTTAGGGCAGGCTGTAGAGATGATCGTTCAGAAGTTGTTCAGAGGGGATACTATTCTTTGTGCATTAGATGCTTAAAGCCAGCATTCTCTTTGAAAAGTATGTTAACAAAACGAAAGTGTGACTGGTCACAGAAACTGTGCAGTGACAGCTTTTCTTGGCAATGAACGAAATGCTACAGAGGTGGAACACCCGTAACCGCGTCATTTTGTCAAATAGTTCAACCATACCATGGTGCACCTGGCCGCCTGGCGCGTTGCTCTCTCCGTGGTACCTTCACGCCTTCGCTGGGGCAGCTGGCACCATCTCTGCAAGCTTGTAACGATATGCCTAGCAAATCTGTTGTAATTAAGATAACTTTTTTCTATGACTTTTGACGTTGAAAGTTGGTAGTTATGTTAGAAATATCCCTTACAAAATGAATATTGACACTATAATGAGTTTTAAGAGAAAACGGATATAACTGCTAGCAGGGACAGTATTTCGCTACATAGGAAGAGAGGGCGTTTCGGCTCCATAGCTTTCACTCCATTGCCAGAGAAAGTTGTCACTGAGTATAAAAGCAGTTGATGTGTATCCTTGGAAAGTTGAGCTGTAAATAAATTCTTTATGGTAGAGTGAAGTTAGCAGGCTGTACAGTAAAAAAAATATAGTCCAGTAGGTCAGTGAACAACTGAAGCACATAGTGGCAAGATGTCTTAACTGGAGTACGTCAGTTACACTGGATACAGTGCAGCCAGGTTTCTTCCACAATTTCAGATCACACTAAGATGCCCTCTTGAAGGTGGTTGCTGTGTTGATGTTTCTTTCTGATCTTTTGCTGTTTCTGGCTTCCTTTTTGTTTTTTCTTATTTGTACATTGGCCGGACACTGTCTGTTCAGGTGCCCACCTCTTGCAAAACAATATGTTGTGGCGTCATCATCATCAAGCACTTCGTGCACGCTCAAGCTCGTTAACAAGATACACTAACTTATTTCTTTTCCTGTGAAAAAACGATGATAAAGCAACTGTGCAAGGTGTGAATATTGTCGAAGCTCAATAAACCTCAGGTTAGAAGTGGACTTAAGGAAGTAGAGCCATTTATTTAAGAGGTAAATTTGCGCCCTGATTGATCAACAACTTCCAATGGCCCAACACTATAACCTTGTCATTTCTCTCGAGCTCATGCCTTTTTCTGTCATCATCTTAGTTGTGCACACTTACGATGCACGGTAGTATAGTAGCAGTACACGCAAACATAATGCCCATAGTTTCAGACTGCACCGAGACCTCTAGTGAGGAGAGCTTTGAAATGCATTGTTTATATGCAGTTTTCTTTCTCCTCTACTGAGCCCTCCTGGCACTTGTCGGCGCAGGTGATTTACTACCTCGTGCTCCACCCCACGGGCAGCATCCCTCTGGTGCTGCACCGGAACCAGTGCCTGCCAGCACCACGAGCTCAGATCCACGAGGAGATCCTCAAAGCTCACGCACTCGAGAATGATGCTGCCAACCACCTGGAATCTCTTACCACCCAGACCGTGCCTAGCGAGGAAGACTGCAGCTGTTCATGCGACACCGACAGCAGCGTGCATGACAGCCGCAAGGCTGACGTCTGATCTACATCACTGTCCCCACACCAGGAAACTGTGGACTTGGCCAGTCACGGCGCAGCAGAGTCACCGGCAAGATGGCCACTGCTAGGTTCAGTGCCAACAAATGGCCCATGGCCAATAAGTCCCGAGTAACATGCCGTCGAGGTGCACGTGACGTGTGACAGTGATGAGGGTGATATCGCTGGAAGTGGTGATGGAGTTAGATAATGGTGCGGACTGGTGCAGGGCTGTTCAGGCCGGTCGCTAACAAGGTGACCGCCACTAGTGCCAAAGCTAAACATACCAGTACCAACAACTGGTTACGTCCACAGATCTCTCGGCAGCTTTTGTATCCACTGCTTTTGGACCAACGTGCCAACACCTTACGACAGCGAGCGTGTGATGACGGAGGTGGTGCCAAAGGTGGAGATTAATGCTACATGTGCTACATGTCTTTCTTGTTGCATTCTCTCATGCAGTATGTTGCGTTATGTGTGCCCGCATATACTGCTGGAGTAACCATTGTCCAATGTGCCGCTGCTAGGTTTAATTGGCATAGGTGCATTAGTCTTGTCAGTGTGAGTATAGAGTGATGAGGACTAATACTTAGTATCGCTCTGCAGCTTTTTTTTCACTCATGTACACAGCATGCACTGTGTAGAAGCCAATTTTTACATGCAAGTCAGTTGCGGTCATGCAGCAGGAGTTTCTCGTGGTCGCTAGTGCCAAGGAATGCGTGTACCAGAGCCCTAACATGTTGCACTGCATGAGCTGTATTCGTCTTAGGTCTGAGTTGAACATTGAATTTCAGGTTGAAAGTCGAAAGTGATGGTGGCAGTCTTTAGACAGCATAAAGTGCTCTCCAAGCATGCGTGACTTGTGGCTGGCTCTAAACACTGACTGCTGGTTAATTTGTTGTCATACAGAAGGAACATGCATTTAGAGACGTTACACACTTGGCAGCGAAGAATAGGTTCCTGGCATATGCCCATACTTTCCAAGGAACAGAATTGTGTAGCACTTTGTGTGTTCATGACAGTCCACAGGCAAACAGTGGGCTGCTGTTTGCCATCATTGTTAGCAGTTCAGTGCATGAAGTTTTTGTTTCCCAGGTTTCTTCATGCTGCTCTGAACTGTCCATTAGACTGTCATACCGCATGCATCACTTCATACAGTTTGCGAAACAGTAACCTTGAGAATACAATGTTCTCTGAAAGCCACTGCTTCTCGAGTAATGGATCGTTTCCATACCATGCTAGGATGCACAGTTCGGCTGCTATCTTTGCATTAAGTATAATAGTGCTGCTACTAGATAAAGCAGTAAAGTTGTGACAAGGTTCTTAGCTTTTTCTTTGTTTGTGGCCTAATGTTTGCATTTGGATGTTGATAATTTTATTTTTCTGTGTGTGTAATTTGTATGCGTGCAATCGTAGAGCATTGAATCCATCTTGATGACATTAGTGTAGCACACGCCGAGCAATAGTATGCGGACTGTTTTGCATCAGCGGCCATCTAGTCATTCTTAAAATGCTTTCAGCTAACCAAGCTAAAACTTTTTATATGTCTCCTCCTTCTTGCTGAGTATTTTATATCTTGTTACAAATGCTACACTTGTTTTGCCTGTATTTTGTGATGCTTTAGTTAAGTTTAGTTTTCATCTTAGTTTCATAGTTGAACAAAGGGTTTTGGATGTCTTTTAGAGTGTGGATTTATATTTTGGAATGTCGTTATTGTTTTGGAGCGTTTATGGAAAAGGAATAATGTTATTAGAGCAGTGCTTCACAAGTGGCTGTGGAAAAGTTGAAAGAAGTGCTTCTCCTTCAGTGCTGAGCAAGGAGAACTGTGCCAGTTTATTAGCCTGATTTTTATAGCAATAAATTTCTACTGCGTGGACGGCACACCATGCATTTTCCATTTCATAACAAAAGCAAGTAATGTGATGTTTTGAAGCCGTGTGGGCCATTCGTGGGCAGCTTTTGCACATGTATGTGCTGTTACGCTTACTTCATGAGGGATTAGACATACGTGCCATTGAGCAAGTCATTTTCAGACTGCATTTCTATCAGCCTGTGGTGGCGAATGCTGGAGCTGGTGGAAAAATAGTTGGCATTTTCGTGCTTAAAATTTTTGTCACTTTGTTGAGGTGCTGTGTCGTCTGTGTGCTCGAGTTTAATAGATGAGATGACTTTGGGTGTGAGGCCCAGGAAAAGGGATTGGTAGCACTTTTGTTGGTTTTAAGAGTGCTTGTCTGTTGTTGCTTAGACATATTTCTTTTGCTTGTTTTTGCATTTATAATGTTGGCCTGAAGACTCATGTTTATGGTCATAGTTGGTAGCAGTGGGAAAGCCTTAGTGCAAGATTAGTGAGCAGTGTAGTAAAGCAGTGCTCATACTGAATGCTTCACTGTTGCACATAGGCATAGTGAACTTGCACGTTTTGCACAGTAGGTGAGGTATTTTTGTTTCTTTCGATTTCTCTTTTTACACTGCAGCTAGTTAAAAAAATTTGCCATTCGTGAAATTCCATTGAGTGTTGTGGCATTATAAAGACACTAGTTCCATTTGGAAAATCTCTGTTTGTCCACAGAACAAACTGCCCCACAACGGTTCCCAGATAAGTAAGCAGTGCAATATATTTACACACGCAGTGACTTTACACATTGTTTTCAGTCGCCAATTCTTTGGTAGTTGTAGGAAAATACCGGAGAGGTAACATGCGGTCTCTGTCCTGACCCAGGCCGGCAGCAAGATGCAATGTTCCTTCAATATGTATGTGTATCTGTGATAACTCAGAGCAATTCCACTGTTACAATAGTGAACAAGTGTGTTTAATATACACAGGTAATGTATCTTCATCTACTTACTCTAAGAGGGTTTTTTGCGTGTTGTTTTTGCAACCGGTTTATCCTATCTGACCTGTGACATGGAGAGTTTTAATAAATGGCTTTTGTTGAACTTCTTTTCTGTCATGTATTTATGTATGCACAGAAACGTTTGCTGCAGAGAACAAATTTGCTGTGATCATCACTTTACTGCTTATAGAATTTTTCCCAAAGAGGTCAGAGCGCACCGGTATATTTGACACCGGGCTGTGAGAGGCACTTGCTGATGTCTGGTCATAGGACAGAGCAGAGCCAAGGTACAGAGCTCCTGTATGCTTTCGCCATAGTCCAAAATCCGACTGCGCCGAGTGTCGTGAAAGAGTCTACATGCATACAATTCTTATCATGGCCTATCTAGGGCATATGAAGCGAGTATCAGATTACTGCATACTTTGAACTTGCCAGTATCAGTGCTGACAGTACTGTGATAGGGTTTTATTTGAAGCTTTTAAATTTAGCTGGGGTACTTACGAGATACCTTTGATTTTGATGGTGAAGGTGAAAGCATTGAAAGTCACTATCAGTCGAATTGTTGGACTGCATGCAACTTATTTTTCGTTTCTGTGATTTTACGGCTTCCTAAGAGCAGCTTCGGAATACATGAAGCCATGCATGAATTTTAAATGTACCGACTGTTTCATCAACTGCGTTAATGCGGTGTGTGGCACGCTGCATAGAGTTTCTTACTATTAATAAACTCTATGACACGCTTCGAAACCGAAACTAAAATTATATTAGGGGGTTGAGTTATTTTTGCGACTTCAACTAATAAAAATGCGTTTCACTGGTATCTTTTAATTATTTGCAGTATAAAATAGATTTTCAGGTTTTGGTGCAACGCAAACTGAGCTGCTATTGCGTGCGAGGCGGTACTGGGCCGATCCAATCCCGCGTCCAATCCAGGGAAAAAAAACATGGCGCCTTCCATGTAAGAATTTCTGTGCATGCATGTGTGCTTGTGACGGTCGCCGTGCCAGCCGCGCTTTAAGCATTCGTCTCAAAGGTCTTGTTTGTCTTGCTGCGCTTTAATTCCCCTGACGAAAGAAGAAGGCGCCGACCAAAAGAAAGAACAATTTCGCAATGCCTCGCATCAAGTACATCGGATACCCGTCGCCTTACGTCGGCAAGCACCTGCTGTGGCTGCTGGGCAACCTCAAGGACTTCGGCGTCGGTCGCGTCGTGACGCGGACGGGCTTCGAACGCTACCCGGAGCACTCGTACTACATTATCAAAAAGGTGATCCCGTACATGGACGACGCCAACCAGTACGGCGAGGTGTGGGCCGACACCGTATTCCGGGGCCGCCGCGTGGGCGTCATCCAGCTGGAGTCTCCCTCTGTTCCCGACTACAAACTCGTGCCCAAAAGCGAAGAGGAGCGCCTCCTCTCCCTACCGGTGTCGGAACCGGTGCCCAAGGTGATGCCGCGCTACCTGAAGATGCCGCCGCTGTTCCGAATGATCGCCGAACGAGACCTGAAGGCCAAGCGGATCGACTCGGAACCCAAGCTGCGGGCCGTCTACTCGAGCTCCTACACGATGGCCTACCGCATCGCGGAAGAAGGCGAAACGCCGGACACCGAGCTGCCCGATATGAAGGACTACTTTACCGACAAGTTCCGGCAGGGGGTCAAGGAGATATAGGCGCTCATATCCGTATCTCGCACCTTGTTAGTAGGAAATGTGTGGCATATGTATATAAACGCATAGACGAGTTCAATACATACCTGGGAGCGCGTTTAGAAGCATTTTCGTTGTCGTTAATTGTCTACCATCATGAGCTTTCGTCCTGCCCATCCCATTATCAGATTCCGTATTTTGGTTTTTACAACCACTTATAGTAATCCCTACCCCTTCTTTGCCTAAATTTTAGTTTGTATAACCCCCCTAACCTCCTGCAACCACCTCGGCTACGGAAACTGTGCGATCAAAATTTTGGTAGGTCATCCCATGCTTGCCACATGCAACTGGTCATTTCAATAGTCACCGCCGGGTTATGGCCAATCCCCCTTGTGGGTATGTGCCATTGGGTGAGGTCAACAACAACAACAACAAGTAGAGCTGCACGTTATGGCAGAGTTCTATTGGTGTTACAAAGGTGCGTGTGCATTTTTTAAGCGGTTTAATTTCTTCAGGGCATAAAAAGGGTGATGGTTGTATGAATGAAAGAACAGGTCTGGCGATCGAGTGGAACTCGGAAGAGGCCAGTGGTGTGGTCTCTGCGTCCAAGCAGCATAGGATTCAGAACTGTCCCGCAAGAAACTCGATGAGGCCATGTGCCAATTTGTCATTGGTTTCGATGATTGGCAGACCCACAACAGATGACGAAGGTCGACTGTGACTTCCCGGGATTATAGGCGTACAAGACAGACATGTTCGCATCTTCGCAGGATAAGCGGTCACCAAAATGGGATAACGCTGCTATTAATTTACACCTCTTGGGCAAAAATTTTGCGAGCGCATGATACTAATGTGATATCACCACCAAATACTTTTTTTTTTGTGCATTGGAGGAGCAGTGATAAGTTAATTTGACACGTTTTTCATTGCAGGCAGCCAGTGATGCCTTTATGAAGACAATTATCCCTATTTTCAATCCCCCTTAACAGTTGCAAGTGGTAGTTGGGTACAGACACTAGACTTTATACTGCATTCTTGATGGTAGCATGAGAAATGTAATATTCAGCAAAAGCAGGCAATGTACAAATAAACTATGTTTATTGCAGTGTTTTTAATGGTGCCAGCTGATGTGCCTCAGACAGCCACTAAATCTTCTGAAAGGTCGTGAAATTGCGGCTTTTTATGACAAACATTGTACCACCTTGGCAATTTCAAGTGTTACACCAGAAAATTATTTGCCCCCAGGAGATACACCTTGGCTTTGCAACTTGCACTAGCAGCTAAGCCGTTCTCCGTACCATTCTCCATTCCATCAGCCTCCAAGTACTTCTTGATTGCCATGTTGCTGTACATCACACATGTTGTTGTGTTGCTTTCGTGGTAGATCTTTCTGTTGAGTTTTTAGTGTGTCATCCATGCTTTGCTCCCTTCATGGAGCTGATAGAAGATGGTTTGGTTTGGTTTATGAGGGTTTAACGTCCCAAAGCGACTCAGGCTATGAGGGACACTGTAGTGAAGGGCTCCGGAAATTTTGACCACCTGGGGTTCTTTAACATTAGCTGACATCGCACAGTACACGGGCCTCTAAAATTTCGCCTCCATCAAATTTCTACCGCCGTGGCCGGGATCGAACCCGCGTCTTTCAGGACAGCAGCCGAGCGCCATAACCATTGAGCCACCACGACAGCTGAGCTAATAGAAGATAACTCGAAGAGGCCTTTGGGCAATGTGCACTTAAACAAGGGTGATGATGATATGGTTAGAACAAAGTATTGGACTATGGCTTATGGATCACACCTTGTTGTCTTGACAGGGCTAAGTTCTTCCCAAATGCACCAACCACAGCAATTACTGACTGGTACAGATCAAGGCACGAGCAGGGTGAGTTTAGTCTATGAAAGAAGACCTCATATTCATTGTACTTTAGGAATTGATCTCAGATTTTATGAACGTACGTCATCGAAACTTGTGCTACTGCAGTACAACAGTTCTGCCAACTAGATTCTAAAGAAAACAGTCACTTGCTCAGCTTTGTGTGCTGAAAAATAGCCAAAGACATAAATGCCTTGCAGCTGAAAGAGCACCTCTCTATTTTCCTCGATGTTCTAAGCTTGGTACCTGGCGGCAGTTGTAATAGATTTTATGCAGTAGGCTTTAGTGTGAAAAAAGCCTTGTACAGCCATAGAAAGCTAAAAAAGGATTCTTCTGTGCAGTGCATTCTAACTACTCATATTCCTTTCAAATATCGCACGGTATACTTTTGGGCCACTGGATAACACATTGACACGTACTGTTCACGTGGCTCCGGTGAGCACTGAGGTTCTGCTTACGCCAGTCATTGTGAAATGACGGCACCACAAGAGATGGCAACAGATACGCATGACATTTATTTTATGTGCAGATATTTGAGTAGTTCGATCTGTACATATATTACACATGATGCTATGGTCACGAAAGTAGTGCGGCTGCGAGTGCTGAGATGAGGAGGGTCAGCCAGAAGTTGACCTTAAGGAGTGGACTACTGCTGTCCTGCTGATGGCTGTCGTGCGCTGGTGAGCGTGCCTGCCTGGATGCTGCAGCAGCTGGCGAACGCACTGGAGTGCTCCCTTCCTCGTGTGCCGCATTCGTCCCTTCTGCTGGGGATAAGAATAAGCCACAAATATGTAGCATCTGCACCACCATGAGCAGAAGCAAGACGTAACAGACACCCATGTCCCACTGCTGAGGATCATGGCATGAATGAACTATGCTGCTTTCAAACTGAGGAATGATGGAAAAGAAGAAAGACAAACCTTCAGTTTTTAACTGGTTTACTCGGCTCACACGCCGTTTCCACAATAACGTGGAAATTAATAACACTGACACATTAACAAATTTTACAAAAAAGAACAAAATGGGAAGTACTATCTGTCTGGTTTCATTCTGCTTGTACGCATATAGTGACAGCTGACAAAACTTTTACTGCAGTGAAGATTAAATTAAACTAACATGTACAGCTCTGGGGCAACTAAGTTTTGCAGTATACTTTAGTATTGTTCGGTTAATTTCAGCATGCACAGGGATCCGGCTGGGTATTGCTGGGGGACATCATTTCACAACTAAACCATGCAGCAGCCCAGAATGAGACAACAGCAGCACCTGCATGCAGCTGTGATATGTTGCATGTGAGCAAAGCTTTATGGAAATGCATAATGGGCGGACTATGGTTTTACTTTGTATGTATCCTGCTGGCTCCAAGCACCCAGCCAGAGCCTTGGAACTAGATAACGCTGATGTAGTAAACTTAATACCGGTCGTATCAACGTAAATTTTATTTGAGGCCTGTCTATAATGACCACTTTTCAGGAAAAGCAAGCCTACAGCTGCCAATGAACAGTCGAAGGAATCCCATGCAAAGAATACATACCGTGGTTGTCTGCCGCCAGCTCTCGTTCCTGAAATAGAACCATTCATTAACTTTTCACCCCCGCAGCCGCTCAGCGCATGCAGAGATAAAGGCAGCACAGCCCGAATACAAACGACTAGCTGGCGCTAAATGTCAACGCAAAGACAATTGTGCGCACCAGCTGCTTGAAACGAGCGATCTCCCTGCTTCACGTATTCGCCACGCATGGGAGTTGTGTGCATCGGAATTAAGTGATGCGAAGTAAGCCCCTAACTGCTCGGTCAGATTTCCCGACTTGTTTTCCTGTCTCATCCGCTACGTACTGTGATTTTTGTACCTACACTAATTAGACTTCGAGGTTTCAGCGCGCAATCGGCCTACGACCGCGCTGGCATTTACGCCTAGCCTACGCCTTTAGGAATCTCGGTATCAGGCCATATCAGAAGCAGCAGGTGGGAGATAAACGAAGGTGGTATGCCGGTGAACAATCGTAATTACTCCACCTGCGGTATCGAAGTTGGCACGCAAATCGCGATCTAAGCTGTCTACTCTGACTTTAAGTCGCGCGAGCAAAACCTAACAAAACTTCGATCTGCACGTTTAAAGAATAAAGCATATGCAAGGTGAGGTTCTTGTTTCATAGAGCAACTTCAGCTGCTTCTTGAATATTCGCCAGTAAAAACTAGGTATGTACAATTGGCACGTAGCTTCAGTATCTATCTTACATTGACGAAGGCGGGCAATGATCGAAGTAACCAGCGTGAGAAACAAGTGTTTTAAATAAAGTCAAGAAGGAAACATTGTAAGACATAGAGTCTTCATAGTTATAAGCAATCGCCAAAAACGAACCTCTCTGGCGCACCCACTGGAAGGACAGTCAGCCCGATCGCCTCGCTGATCCGAGTCCGCAAGGCAAACCACTATAGCACAACAGGACAAAATACACAGGCTCGTCACTCTTATTCGCCGAAGTTTCAAAGCAAGTTGTGACCTACCGACTAGGATGAGAAGAGACAGCGCTAGCGTTGTGGGACGCATCGCATCCGGCCAATCGATGATTCACAACCGCGCAAGTTGGTGGGCTACCTCCAGCGGGCTCCTGCTGTGTGAAACAGTAGCGTAACTTCGATCGCCGTTGTTATTTCTTGACGTGAAGGATCCATTTCACCAGGTGATCACTGCGGCCTTGAACAATCCATCGAGGTCAAGACAATGTCGCGCAGGATGTAACACATCGCGCACGTCCTTCGCGGTCCGCTCCGGACCAAGCGCAAAACGGCGCACGGCGCTAACGCCCAAAGCGAAAAGAAAAACAGGAAAAATTCCTCCCCGAGAACGAAACTAGTACCGTTACGCCACTGGGGGTGCAACAAGCAACTAATTTAAGGATTATTTTCAGAATTACTATATTTACTGAGCAATAAAATTTATTTAAAAAATCTTTTTATTTTTACGTTTTTTTATTTATTTTTGTTGATGTTATGTGTAGTTTAATAATTAAATTGAGAACGTCATTATGTGAGATATGGTCAGTGTCATCCAAAGCCGAAGCCACTACCGGAACACAAACATGGCGCTGCCGAGTGTGAGGTGTGCTAGCCGAACACCGAGCAAGTTTTTTCGGAACTCATTTTGCCTTCTGCGAGCAATCTGTAACAGTGAAAGCGGTAAGTAGACGAAGTGTTCTCATAACATGTATTTTCATTCTTTAAAGGCTAGATTTTTAGCGCTGTCATCACTTCTTGTGCAAGTGCGTTTAGGTAGCGATTGCACCGACCAATCTCTAGAACGTGTTTTAAATAACGTTGGTCTCTGCGTTGTCCAAATTGAAACTCTGCCGTAATATCTGCAAATGTAGATAATCTAGGACAAACTGTAAACGCAAAAGATGTGGTTAATGTTCGCTTTAAAAAATGAGTTTTTTTGTTGTTTTTAATGGTTCGCTGTGTTACCTCTAGACGATCTAACTTTCGCTTTCGTGTGGGTGAACTCCACGGCATTTCTTTTGTATGTGACTGCTTGCAGTTACGCAAACACCACGTCCTGTCATAAACCTGTTGGCATAAAAGGAGAAAAGAGTTTATTGTTATAAATACTCTAGGCATATGCCCGCATACCTTCCTCTTGTGCCTATCACAAGCGGCCTGGAAGAATGAAAAACCTTTCGTGAAGAGGAACACTTCGGGACAGTCAGATAGATGCAAGCGGTTGCTTTCCGGCAGCCAGACATCCAATTGCCGTGGAAACTAGTCACTGCACTGTTTTGTAATTCAAGCTTCTCTTTATTGACTCTGTACAGAGGTGAGCAGCCTTGTCTAGAGCGCGCCGACGGTGCTCTGCGGAGCAAGTCAGCGCTATCTAATGTTACGCTCTGGGTTTCAGTTATGCGTCCTGTGCGCATGCGCGGCAAAAACAGGGATGCTTGCTCATCTCTTCCTTGTCCAGCCCCCACCTTGCGAGTTCGTTTCGTGCCGCCAGGGACGCGCTACCTGCATTTGTGACGCTGTGAAGGTTGCCAGGGCGTCACCATGCCGCCTTGTCTCACGAGTGTAACGAGACAGCCAGGCAAGCAAGCGCGAGTGATAGCGAATGATCGTGCGTTTCTGCTAATAAGTCCCTAGGTCTGTACGGATGCAATTGTGATGTCCCTTGTAGCTGATAGCACAGCGCAAAGACACGCCATCAAACAATACGCCTGAAACGCATGGTGTATGGTGGTAAAGTCCTAACCTTATACGGACAAGATGAAAACAGACACCAAACAGCCAACTAGGCCCAATTCTCGCACTATTAGCCTGGTGTGTGTTTGAAACGCGTGATCACCCGCTATCACTTGCACTTGCATGCATAGCCGCCTCAAGATTCACGCGAAACGCTTTGGTTTTCCGGCCGCTGTTACACTTCATTCAGTGCGGCCCTGGCGGCATGAAGCGCAAGCGCTGAGCGGAAATGAGGCCGGGAGCTCACGAGGAGCCACCTCTTTATTTTGGCCGTGCATGCGCATGGGAAGCACAACTCAAAACCCAGAGCATAACGTTAGGTGGCACTGACTTGCTCCGCAGAGCACCGTCGGCGCGCTCTAGACAGGGCTGCTCACCAATGTAATTACGTGCACAACTTCTTCGGAAAATTGAAATGACCACGAGGGCTTTCGTAACAGTCTTGCGAGAAGAGCTTGACTATCGTAAAAAATTCTGCTCGCAGCTATAGTTCGCACCTGTTCGTCATCTGCACCATCACCCTCCTCCGCCTCTGGCTGGGACCTGGTTGGTGCCGTTGCCCTTGAACGTAAACCCATCATCACGCCGGAGTTAAATGCCCTTGAGAAGAAGTACCTTGAAATCCTGCGTGCCATCGAAATAGAGGGAAGCCTTCTGAGCGATCATGAGCTGCAGTTGATTCAGTACGTAACTGTTTCTTTCACTTTTGTATCAAAACTGTTCGACTCTATGCCATATGGTGCAGTGCTGTCCCATCAGCCATTTAGAAATTGTTTCCTGTGTTCACAAACTACGTCACAGACACCACTTTGGAAGGCTCAGCGCAGTTGCTCCAAGGTATCTGGATTGATTCAGTGACTTTTTATGTTAAAATAGCTGTAAATGTTTATTGCAGCACATGTTCTGCCACATGTATGTTGTGCTATCCACATTTGTAAAAGGTTGTGTTTTCTGGCAGTGTACTCCCTTTTTACTGCAAAATTGCAATGTTGCACTGCAACAAACACGTTATAAATTTTTTTCCGCAGTCCTGGAATGAACGCGCCTGACCAAATATTACTGTTTACAAATGTATTTTTTATTGCTACAGATTTTAGCATTGGAAACAGTAACACTTTTACGAAAATAATCATTTTATGCTCTGTTATTCCAGCCACTTGGTATGACGGACCGTGTATGTCATTCTAAATGCTAAGGCTTTCAAAGAAAGACTTAAGGACGTAGTTTTAAAAAGGTCATAGTAAGAAACAAGAAATAGAAGCTGCCAAACCGCAGTGTCATGACAGTAACCTAAAAAAAAGGAAACCCAGTTTTAGAAATCACTCCGTATTTTATAGTACCTGAAGCTTATTCGTGCACTTAGAGGAAGATGTCTTGCACATCACTTTACTGTCCTGCAATGGAAGAAAGATGATTTAATTTGTCTCTTGTGTGCACTGTGCGCAGCCTTCATATAGACAGTGGTTTTGATAGCCATTGTGTCTGAATAGTTTTGCAGGATTTAACTTTTATTCCTGCTTAATATTGTATCTAACACTGTAGCCGCCGCGGTGGCTGAGTGGTTATAGCGCTCGGCTGCCGGCCCGAAAGACGCGGGTTCGATCCCGGCTGCGGCGGTCGAATTTCGATGGAGGCGAAATTCTAGAGGCCCGTGTGCTGTGCGATGTCAGTGCACGTAAAAGAACCCCAGGTGGTCGAAATTTCTGGAGCCCTTCACTAGGGCGTCCCTCATAGCCTGAGTCGCTTTGGGACGTTAAACCCCGATGAACCATTAACCGTATCTAACACTGTAGTCACCTCTTAATTGCCTCTCATAAAATGCCACACTGCAGTGCGAACTGTCACGGTGAAGTAGTTTTGTATTCACACATTTGGTGCGGGGTCTGTATTCTGCTGTGCATTTCAGACTATTTATTATTTTAACTCAGTCGTTAGTTTGTCCTGCATATGCCTTGAGTGTTTGGTCTGTCGTTAGTGCTCTTTCTCGGCCTCTTTTCAATCAAGGTATGTTGTGGGCTATTTGTCATTCGGCTAGTGCAGTTCAACACCTAAGGGCCTAATCAGGCCACATATCTTTATTTTTATTACAGGCAAGCCTAAAGCAGGCCTTTAACATGATCCGGGTCAATCGGAAATGCTTTGAGTGTAGACTGACCTTGTTCCGTTTCTGCATTTCAATCAGAGAAAAGAAGAGTGCTGACACGGAAGAAGGAGTTGCCATCAAGGTTCAAACAGCGCAGGACATCGAGGAAGAGTGGTTCAAGAAGGCTCAAGAGTTCAAGCCTGCACCAAGGCTAACAGGTATGGCTGCAGCACCACATGAAGCTCTCTTCAGCTGCTTGATGCAAGAGTGGCTCTCAAAGCTTTGTTGGCTTAAATAAAGTGGCAGCAGGAGTGAATTTATGGGTAACCCTTGGAGAGGGTGATTTGCAGAAGGGGAGAGGTTGAGGTTTGTAGTTAATTACAGGTGGGATTAGCCTTGCGTAATCCTGGAGAGTGAGGAAGTGGGAACTCTTGTTGACACTAACCATTTCTCATACTTTTTACATGAAAGAATGGGAGCCAAAAGCTGTTCTCCTGAAGAGAATTCTGAGTAGTAGCAGCATTATATTGGATGATGGGTGGGTTGTTTTCAAGCAGAAAACTATGGTGCGTGAACGAGTCGTAACGAAGCTGTGCAGAATCAATTAGAGAGGTAAACACGGGTGTGCAGAAAGACTACAAAATGCAATAGGAAAACTCAAAACAAACCCACCCCTTAGTATAGTAGTAGTAGTAGTAAAAGACTTTTATTCGACCATAATTTATAGGCCGAGCATGTCAACCGCCTGGGCGACCAGAAGCCGCTGTTCTTCTTCCCCTTCAGCGCCAAGCCAGTCGAGCTAGGTGGTGATGGATAGAAAGGGTGGGGGGAAGGAACCCGACTGCTGAGCAGCCGGGCAATAGAAGAGGCAATGGGCCAGGTCCACATAGATACAGGGGCAGTTGGGACAGGAAGGGTCCGATCGATAGTGATAGAGGAAGAGGCGGGACGGGGTGATAACTGCATTCATCTGAATGTGCCGAAGAAGGCGAGACTCCGGCACCGTGAGTGATGGATGAGGGGGAGGTAAAGGCGTTTGTCGAGGCGGAGCTCAAGGTAGACCTCTTTTATGGTGCGGCGAAGGGTGAGTCTCCCACCGTCCTCCGAGGGCTTGGGCCAGGGGATCAACGGTGCCCGGAAAAGTGTGTCGCGGGCGAGCTGATGGGCCAGCTCATTGCCGTCACTCCCTGAATGCCCAGGGACCCAGCGGAGGAAAACGATGGAAGGCTGCAGTGCGGAGACCGCTCGTTCGACCTCCTGTTGGAGAGAAGGTGTCAGGGTGCGTTTCTGTATGTGGTGTATAGCGGCTTGTGAGTCTAAATAGACTGTGTACTCTTGGAGAGAGGGAAGGAGGGCATGCGCAATGGCGAGGACCTCGAGGGACAATGTGTCTGGAGGGTGTAGATACGGCCCGCTGGTGTGGGTTTCAGGAGCAGGGAGGTGTGGATGGTACAGGGCGTAGCCGCAGGAACCTCGAGGAGCCACGAAGGAGGCATCCGTGTAAGCTACACCCTGGGTATCAAAGAGAGGGGAATGGTGCTGTGCGGCCGCATGACGACGTCCGGCGTGCAGGAAGGGGGACATGTTGGTCGGGAGGGGAAGGATACGAAGATTGGGAGCGGGGGTGGGAATAGGAGAGGTAAACGGGGAGATTGGAATGGGCGAGATACCCGCTTGAGTCAATAACCACTGACCCTGACGGGTAAGGGAAAGCCGGGCAAGCTGCGAGTCACGATGGAGACTGAGAAGAGAACGAAGAGGATGGAAGAGGCCTGTGGCAAAGAGCTTAGTGGTAGAGGTAGTGATAGGGAGGTTGAGAGCTGCCTTGTAGAGGCCCACAAGGGCAGTCTCGAGAGCGTTAAGTTGAGTCTGAGTGAAGGAAGCGTAGGGTGCAAAGTACAAGACCTTGTTGAGGGCCAGCGCGTGGGCAACGCGGCACGCTTGAGCCTCGTGGAGACCTGAGCGTCGAGCGACCACGCGCCGCAGGAGGTGAGTTACAGAGTGGCAGGTGGTGACAGCGCGGTGGAGGGCTTGCACATTCTTAGCCGCATGCAAAGGGAAGCCAAGAACTTTGCACTGTGTGACGACAGGAATGGGAGAGCCAGAAAGATGGAGAGAGACGAAGTGGTTGTGTGAGCGCTGGTAGGAGGAATGGTTGAGAAGGAGAAGCTCGGATTTCTCAGGAGCAGGAGAGAGGCCAGCGGTGGTGAGAAAGGAGTCGATGAGATCTAGGCCACGTTGCAGGGTGTCCTGTACGTGACCGGGAGAGCCAGATGAACTCCAGAGAGTGATGTCATCGGCGTAAAATATATGATGCAGGTCGGGAATTTCAGCTAGCTGGGAGGCGAGAGGGGCCATAGCGAGATTGAAAAGGGTAGGAGAGAGAACAGCACCTTGAGGAGTGCCACGGGTGAGGTGGTGTGGGTTAGACAAGTGGGTATCTACTCGAAAGCGAGCCACACGTTTAGAGAGGAATGAGCGGATATAGGAGTACATGCGGGAGCCACAATCCAAAGAGGCGAGTTGAGAAAGGATGTGATCGTGGCAAACACCGTCAAAGGCCTTGCGAACATCGACAGTCACAAGTGCGTAAATTTGAGTGGGTGTAGGGGACAGGAACGTTTGCTGGAGAATCAGAAACTTGTCCTGTGCACAGACGCGGCGTCGGAAGCCAATGAGAGAATGGGGGAAGAACTCCCGTGCCTCAAGAAAATCAGAGAGGCGAGTCAGAGCCATTCGCTCAAGGGTCTTACCAACGCACGACGTCAGGGAGATTGGGCGGAGGTTAGAGAGAGAGAGGGAGGTTTGCCCGGCTTTGGAATCATAGAAATAAGGGAGGATGTCCAGGAGCTCGGCAAGCAGCCGCTCTCCCAGGCCTCATTGTAGGTTTGAAGGAGGAATTCTTTGGCGCAGTCAGGAAGGTTACGAAGTGTGGTTTATGTAATGGCATCCTCACCGGGAGCCGAGCGTGTAGCATTAGCAGCCAGAGGAGATTCGAGCTCCCGGAGAGTGAAGCATTGGTCCAGATCGGGGTTAGGTCCACCTGAGTACACCGGGTAGGAGGGTGCCAGAGGGGGCGGGAGGTAGAGAGAGGCGAGTTGATCAAAAACTTCGGAGGGAGTCCCCCGAGTGAGGGCTTTAGCTAGAGTGGGAGCAAGGGCAGGCTTAGTGCCAAGGAGGGATTTAAAGAGAGACCATGCGGATCGCGAGTGCAATGCAGAATCAAGGCCATCACAAAGAGCACTCCAACGAGAGTGCTCGAGGGAGGCGCAGTGGGCGACGATCTCAGCCCGCAGAGCAGTGATCCGGGAGGAAAGTTGGGCATTGTGTGGTTGGGAGCGAAAGGAGCGTTGAAGACGTTTACGGTGACGCCATAAACGGATAAGGTGAGGATCTGGGTCTTGGATTGGGTAACGAGAGCGAACGCGACGGCTACTGGACGTGAGCGCTGCAGAGATGCGCGACGTCCAGTCGTCGTAGGATTGAAAGGAGTCGGAGGCGAGATTAGTGCGAAAAGCATGCCAGTCAGTGTGAATAACCGGATGACAGCGAGGGATGTGGGAAAGAGAGGTGGTGATATGGATGAGAAAGTGGTCACTTAGAAGAGTTTCACTTAGAAGAGAAGGAGGCGGCCGGGTTTGAGGGTTTGTGGGTAGCCCCAGAGTGTGTGAGGGGCATTAAAGTCACCACCAAAGAGGAGATGGGAGGTAGAAGGAAGAGAGTGAAGGAATTTGCCCAGAGCAGAGAATAAAGAGGAAGTGACAGGGGGGTTGTAAAAAGACATAAGGACGAGTCAGATGCCGGAAGAATGGTGGTAATAAACCACACAAACTAAATATTTAAGGAGGGTGGAGGGGATGTCAATTTGTTCTACGAGCACGTCACTGCGTACATAAATAGACGCAAGTGGTGTGGCCGTAGTGGCATGGTAGGCGCGGTAGCCTGGGACATTGCGGGCCGTCCGGGTCTCCTGGAGAAGGAGAAAATGAGGCAGAGAGGGGCGGGTGAGTAGATACTGGTGGAGGGGGGTCTTATTGTGGCAAAGATTTCGGCAGTTCCACTGCACAATTTCGAGGTCCTCGCCAAACGCCATTATGAGAGTGGAGAGGAACGCGATGGTACGTGTTCCTTCTTTTTTGCCGGGGGCAGTGACTCATGGACGGATTGGAGCATAGATGTGAAAGATTCCAATTGCTTTGATTGTGCTTGGAGGGTGGCAAGAATCTGGAGAACCGAAGTTTCCAGCTGAACCAAGCGAGTGTGA
This sequence comes from Amblyomma americanum, assembly GCF_052857255.1. Lineage (NCBI taxonomy): Eukaryota > Metazoa > Arthropoda > Arachnida > Ixodida > Ixodidae > Amblyomma > Amblyomma americanum. The sequence continues at coordinate 47,340,818 of NC_135506.1, forward strand.
TGTGCCTGTGTGGTGGTTTCGACAAGGTCAGCCAAAGGGGCGACCTGGGCTCTGGAGGAGGGAGTGGGGAACGTGGCAAGGTGCTCATTTAGCTTGCTAAGCTGGGAGGTAAGAGAGGAGGTGGTTGTCTGGAGGGTGTGAGTCAAGGCATGTATCTGCTGTTGTAGATCGTGGGAAATGCGCTGCTGCTCTCGCTGCTGGCGTTCCAGCATTGCGAGCCGGAGGTCGAAGGAGCGGCTCGTGTCAGTCAAGGATGGAGAGGGTGGTGTAGTGGAAGAGAGGGACGCTGGCACCGAGGATCCTTTAACTATGGCGGCGAAGGAGCCTGGTGGTGACGTGATCGGAGCTGATGGATATTCATGATTAGAGGAGGAGGAGGGGGTGGTGGTGGGTTGAGTGGCCCGGTGCAAAGCTAGGCGTCGGAGGTATGCAGCTTTAGCACACTCACGTTGTTTAGCAAGGAGGAAGGGGCAAGTGGGGTCGAGGGAGGGGTGGGTGTTCACCTGGCAATGAACGCACCAGGGCTGGGCACACACATGAGCGGAAGGGTCAGCGGGTAGAGGAGCAGCACAGCGACGGCACTTTGCCGGAACGCTGTGCTGGGGGCATTGGTGGGCGTGGTGGCCTAGAGTGAGACAACGGGTGCAGGTGGGAGGCTTAGGTTTATGAGGACGGCACCGGAAGGCAACGCGTTTGAAATATACAAAGTGGGGGATGACGGTACCAGCGAACGTTATGAGCACTGATTGAGTGGATCCCATCATGCGAGCAGCGAGAATATCTGTTTTGAAAGATTCTAGATCATGCATGAGCTCATCAGGAGTGAAGTGGCCACCGGCGTTATGGATGACGCCGAGGCATGAGATGGGAGGATGGGGGGAATAAGTTTTGATGCTGACAGGCTTACCGTGAAGGTGAAGGTGCGTGATAGAAAGTAGGAGGCGGGCGGTGAGAGGAGAATGAGTTTTTAAAAACACAAGGCTTTGGGCTGGCTTGGCCTGAAGGGTGATGTCTGCACTGGTCTTGGAGGAAAGTTGTGCAGTGGAGGTGACTGCGGCGAGCACGGCGTAGAGAGGCAGCTTGGGATTGAGGGTACCAGGAAGGAGTTGTATGCCAACAGTGATGAGCTCGGAGCGGGGTCGGGTGGCGGAAGCAGGCTTACGGCTGGCACCGATGGTGCTCCAGCCGATTTCCGGGGATGGAGTGTCGTCTACCGGGGACGCCATGAAGTCCATGTCTGCCGACGAGTCGTCAGCCTGAGGCGCAATCTGCGACGCTGGTGCCGGGCTGCAGGTCTTGGTGTCAGCGGGTAATGTGGCTGGTGTAGGCGCGGCGGCACCGGCGGCGTCGATGAACGCAGGCGGCTGCGACGCATCTATGGGCCCAAAGGTGTTGGCGTCCCTTAGAGCGTGGAGTTGGCTAGCAGTGGACGCTGTGGCGACGACGAACGCTGCCGGCTACGCCGCGGCCGTCGCTCACAGTGTTGGTTGCGACAGGATTTTGCGCGGTGGCGTGGGCGGTTGGAGTAGGCCCCGCGGTGGCGGCATCAGTGGGTCTGGGCTGCAGGGGCTTCGTCAGACGCTGCATTGCAGAGGTGCAGGCGCGGCGCGTTAGGGTTAGCGAGGCGCCGCGCCACTTCAGACTTTTGGAGGCGCTTGGAGGACCAGCCCGGCAGCGGGCCGTGATGCCGATGGTATCCACGTGCTTCGGAAGCCTTCCGGAAACGATGGAGAGGAAATCCAGGGGCGGGCGAAGCCCTGGACTAGGCCAGGGGCAGGTGAAAGCGGAGCACGATAGGCAGCCAGCTAAACAGGGCGGCGCCACCTAGCGGGTTCGCCCCCACCCCTTACACTCTTACCAGAGATAAGTATGATACGCAAAGCAGTGTGCAGATAGACACACAGCAGTTCATTTATAGCACAAGCTTTTAACTGCTATACAGAATGTTCATCTTCTGCTGTTGTCGATGCATAGATGATGACACTTGTGGAAAAATAGATTGTTCCGTGGATAGGAGACTCTGAAGTACATGCCTCTTTGGGAAAAATTGCACGTGTTTCCATGTAAATGGAGCCATATTGCAATGGTGCTTAAGTGATGTGGCTTATGTGCAGCAGTTTTTTTTTTTTCACTCGTATGCTCAGGACCACAGTGAATAATCAAGGTCAGCAAATATACTTTGACTTCAAATCACAGGGCAGCTACACATGTTTAAGCATGTTATTAAAAGCTGGCAGCAAAGTAGTTGCGGCGGTCGGCATTTGTACAGACAAAGGTAGTTATTTGTAGAGAGAAAGGTGCGCCCTCAGCTCTGGTTTTGTTAACTCGAGAGAAGGCTAAGCACGTTGCTGAGGCAAGCACTAAAGGTCTCTTGTACCAGTAAGAAAAGAAAGCAGTAAATAGCACGCCACACCAGTTACAAAGCCTTCCCCACCAGAGGCCGATGCCAAGGGCGACATGCGGACCACACAGCGCTTCCTCGACCAGCCGCTCCTGCTTGTCGTGAACCAGCAGTTGGGCAAGGGTCATCGCTGGATCTTGCCGCAGGCAGTCCACGCAAAGGGTGAAACCTTGCGACAGGTAATGCCCTTGAATTTGGCGCACTGTTGAAAAGCATGGCCCAGTCATTCCTTGTATGTTTTTTATCTGCTGTGCCTGTGTGGGCACACTCCTGTGTCCAACGGGCCTGAGGTCAACAAGTCTTTTGTAACATACGATCTGTAATTTATCTGAAAGCTCCAGCATAAAGATAAATTGTAGAATATACATAAAATAATCACAGATATTTGCCTAGCTTTGATGTTTCAACCTTGAGTTTTCATTTTCTCAGCATCTGTATACAATTCCGCTGCTTGCAATGCTTTATCATTTCCTACTGAACGTGGACAAGATTAAAGTTTGCATTGGGTGAGGTTGCTGTATACTGCAGCAGAAAAATTAAGGGGATGCTTACACTCCATCTGAAAGGTATGATGCGACAGTGTAATGGTTATGTGCTACTTTCGTTCATAATTTGTACATTTTTTTAATTACTCACTCTCATTCCATACATATCAATAGGTATGCGAGACCACATGAAATGCCACAAAAAATTATCAGGGGCACTTAAGTATCCTTACGTGCGGAAATGTGAAAGCTGTGTGCTCTCCGCCGCCTGCGTTATCTGCTGGGCCAGCGCCGTACATTGCGAGGGGGTTTTCAGGGGGTGCTGCATGATGGCGCTACGACTGCACGCCAAGCACGGAGGAAATTTACCGGAAACGGAGGAAATTTGTTACTCGCTTGAGTGCAGCATCTGTGTTTAACAGGCTCATAATTACTCGTGTAGGCCTCAGTACATATCTCAAAGGTGCATTTTTAAGAACTGAATTTACTAGATGCGCCTTTATTAGGTTTCAAACGTCGAAGTGTTGTGGCGGAGTGGCAGCATCTCCGTCTCGCATGCTGGCAGCCTAGGTTTGATTCCCACGTAGACCCCAATTTTCATTTCTTATTAATTACCATACAAGTGCGGACACTTTTGCAGACAGCCTTTGTCTACAACTTCCGTCCACGCCACTGCAGACAGCCTCTGTCTGCAACTTCATCCACGCCAACTTACTCATGAGCCAAGAAAGGTTTCATGTCTGACTCTCAACCCAAGTGTCATGGATTCGATTCCCAAATAATTATCCCAATTTTCTTTTCAGTGTAATTAATTTACTTTGCTTCCTTGCATTTCCGTCACATTTTAGTCATTCTACAATCTCAGTTATAATTTAACTCTAGTTTTAATCAATTTCATTCCACAACTTAACGTATAATGTCACAACCCTCTCACTCAAGCCTGAATTAGGGTGACAATGCACACGGCTTTTTCTCCAAACATTCGGTTTATGCTGTTTCGTTAATAGCTGCATGTGTTTCATGCAGGGCCTGTAACGGAAGCTCTAATTCAGTCGTAAGGGAGAGGGAGGGGAGCATATATAGATATTGTGGACTTTTTTGCACCTAGTTAGTTTGTGAGTTCTCCTTTAAGTCTGCTTTGAGGCAGCTTCAGTGCTTCAGCATTCGTAATGCAGGCACGGTATGTGTGCTACCATAAAGTTAGCACACAGTGAGGTCTGAGATTCTTTTTTAGGAGGAACCACACTTTTCCCTATGCTCTGCAGACTGCCGAACGCGCACTGACAGAAGTTTGTGGATCTGCATTGGAAGCTTTTTACCTGGGCTATGCACCCGCAGGCTACTACAGTTACCACTATCCCACCGAATTTCAAAAGGACGGCATCCAAGGTGCCAAGGCAAGTGGAATGTAGTTGTCGTCTGATCTAAAGACCCATGCTGCTTTTAGAAACAGCCGTGTGGAGGTCTAGAATTGTTGAGCCGATCTCTCATTCTGCCATCTTAGTTAGGGTCTGATCCTATGGTGAATTTGAGCTTTCAAAAATTGCGAACTAAATGAATGTGTGAGCTAGTATATGTGTCATTGACTTAGAGCTTCACAGTATGGGATTGAACTAGTGAGTCGGGACGCTTGTGAAAGAAAGCACGTGAGCTAAAGAGGGAAAATAGTGAATCTGTGGTACTTTGTAAGCTTGGTAGTGAAGGAAACAAAGAACAACATGACCGCACTTGTCCTCACCTGCACTCTAAAGCTTTTATGGTGCAGTACCAAGTTTGTCTGCGCAAATTCTTTTCCTTTCATATGTTATGCTCACAGTGCTAATCCCACTAAAATAAGCACCTATCAGGGCTCATAACACATGGAAACAATGGAAAGTTCCGACAGCTGAATGAACTCGGATCTGTTCAAAACAAATTAATTCTGTTGAATAAGCACAGGAGCTGTCGAATTCAAAGAAAAAGGGTGCTAGTGCTTGAATTGCTTTCCAGCTGCGTAATCTTATTTTTTTTTTCCAGTAATTAGTATTACTTACAGGGCTATGCATGCAATGCTGTGACTGCAATTTAATTGTGTCTTTGCATTGGTCTTTCACCATATTAGGTCTTCTTCTTCAAGGCACAGCTCAGAAATGGTGCCCTTTCTGTCGGTGACCTGAAGAAGCTAAAAAAGGCAGACGACTTCGCCTGGCTCAGTTACAAGGAACTCAGCTCTAAGATGCTGCCAAAGTACCACAAGGCAGTACAGGCCTTTCTGATGGCTCCCGAAGAAACGCCGTACCAGCAGCTGCTTGACAGGGCACTGTCTTCTGTCAGGCATAGAAAGGCCAGCGTCACGCCAGAAATTGTGGCCACAAGCAAAGTTGCAGCAAAAGCTGGGGAGAGCTAGAAAATCAGTTCTTGGAATAAAGTTGGAGTAGTCACAAATATGCTTGCTTTTTTTTCTGTTGCACTTTCATGTGCGCTTATCTCAATGGAGGGTCATGCTTAGTGTTGTTAAAGCGTTTAGCGCAACATGTGTATTTTTTTATACTGACTATTCACCAACCAATGGCAGTGGCTTAACTGATTTGTAGCCGATAGAGATTTTGTTCGCTTCATACATGAATGCTTCCATACCCATGCTATTGTTTTACAGTGACAGCTGTTAAAGGCCCATTCCCTGGGTTTCGCATCATAGTAGTGTGTGTAACCGGAGGGTGATTACCGTGTCAGGAGTAGAATATGGCGAGAGCAATGGGATGCACAACTGTAGGGTGGCTACCACAGGAACCACCTGGGGGGTAGCTGCCATGGAAGAAGGGTGTAGCTAGAGTGGAGGAATGCACAACTCAGAAGGTGGTTACCGTGGAAGGAGAAGGGTATGGTTAGAGTGGAGGATTGGGTAACCGGAGGATGGTTGCCACAGGAACCACATGGAGAGTGGGCACCTTTGAAACAGGAGTGGATGGCGAGTGCGTAAAAATGCGCAACTGGAGGTTGGTTAGGGCATGGCGAGAGCAGAGAATGTGGCACGCTTTGTCTGCGGCGGCTGCTGCAAAATGCGCCGCGTGCCCGGAATAGTGGACTGGTGAGGAGCACTATTTGAAGCGGGAGTAGTGGAAAACTAAAGAGTGCTCTGTAACGATACACACCTATATGTATGTCGCTCTCAGATTACCTCAATATATAGCAAAATGAGAGTACCTTTACAGCTGTCGCTGAATCTCTGGTTACACAATGGTAACCGTCCTGAGAGTTCTTTAGTGCAAAAGCACTATTGACCTAACTTGGAAAACGCCATTGTGTGATGAAGCCTCTGAAGTTAGTCACATGATCCGGGATGAGGCTTCGAATGTTTGGCGAAGGTTATGCTGGTCGGGGCGGGTCATTAATTACAATGGCAAATGCCATTAGGTTAAAGCCTTTAATGTGAAGTTAAACACCTCCATGGTAAGGGCCCTCTGGGGAAATGCCTTCCTGGTAAAAACTGTTGGGTCAAATGCCTTATGGCTAAGGCCTTCAGTGTAAAGGTCTTTAGGTCAAAGGATGCTTTTGCATTCACAGCACGCAAGGACCTTAAATGCCCATCTTAACTTTTTTGCTTTGATTTCTGCACAAGGTTCAGTTCACACTTGCAAAAAAGACTGGAAATCTCCATTTAGCATTCAAACTAATAGTGAAGCTACATTTAATTGAGTGTTTTTACAGCTCTTACATGTGCTGCCATCAAAGCATCCTACTAATGAGGTGTTTTAAATGTGCCTTTTATGCGCGCAGGGGAGGGGGTATGTGTCCTTATGCAGGATGAGAGTTTCAAGTGATATCTTTAGCATGTTTTATCACTTGCAAGTGTTTTGAGGGGCCCCCCTTTAGTTTACTATGTTAGCTCCCTCAGTACTTAACGCTTGCACGGCACTTCCAATGCGCAGCTCACGAGCTTTATCTCTTGTGAACAGTCTTGTAATAAACAGCGAAAGACCTAAGCATTGCCACTCTTATAACTCGGAAGCTCATGCGAGACTCTAAAAGGAAATGCTAAATTGAGGAAGCTTAAGAGATAAGTGTCTGGAGGTTGTAAATATGTAATTTACACTGAAACCAACGTTTACGTAAGCCAGAAAAGTGTGCACAGCTGAGAAAAGCTCAGGGCAGTTACCACTGTGTAACGTGAAATTTAGGGATAGCTGAGGTGGTGAACATAATTTGCTATTTTTATTTGTCTTAATTGCCTGGTAGAATGCACACGATGTCACCGTGTTGTCACTGCCAGGACACCTTGACATGGCGCTTTGACGTCATTTGTGACGTCACCTCGTGCAGACCAGTCAGCGGGGCACAGTGTTACACCAATGCCGCAAAACCGGGAAACATGCCCTTAACAGCTGTCGCTGTAAAACATGTAGCGACGCTGCTCGCGAATTCCAGTAACTACGCCTGGTCAAGTCAACAGAACACTATCTCGATGGGAAAGGGAGAGAGCTCTTTAATGAAAAACAGATTTTAGCGGGCATGACTATTCACTGACATGCTACTCTGCGCTTGGGAGGAAATTGAGGAGTAAAGGTGGTAAAAGGGTGCGAGAAAAGTGTGCGGTCATTGAAGTGGGTTGTAACGCAATAGTTCACTGCATGATGGCTTTTTGTGTTGTCTGGTATTGTCTGTGTTAAGCATTGGTGAGTGGAGCCTGAACCCTCCATAAGCAGCTAGCAGTCACCTCCTCACCCCTCCCCTTAACTAGGGCATTTGCACCCCACCCGCCGTCACCCTTCTCCACCCTCCAGAAGAATACTGTTCCATGTGTGAATCCTCGGTTTAAAGTAAAAGCATCAAGGTAAGTGTAACTGCTGTCGCAGCTTTCTCTTGTCAGGTTTCATGATCATCCAGTCAACCGTTTGAAGCGAAAACCTTCACTACGCTAGGTAAAGCAGTCGTCACATAGGCCGGAGAATGACCTTGAACGACCTTCAGCCCCGTCCACGTTAGCAGTGTATGACCATATGTGATAGTACACTTATGGTGTCGAACCCATGACCTTTAGTTGACCTCTGACCTTGAGTTCGCCTTTGACATTGGTTGGCCTTAAGAACATCCGATGGGGTGATGTGAAGCCACGTGGTGACATCCGATATGGGTGTCGTAAGACCATGTGATACACGTCATAGTCATGTGGGTATATAGATAGAACGGCTGTCGCGAGCGTGTATCGAGACTGCCATGGACGAGCCTCAGATGCTTAGCAAGCGTGCTTGCTTTTCGCTGAATTCCAGGGTTAGCCAAGTAAACTCCCAATTTTTGTCGTGGTGCATCAAATGTCTGATGATGCGGATGCTTTATTGTAGAAACGCATAAGTGCTTGAGCCCTGCTGTCATATTTCATTTGAACAGTCTCTAAAAGTTTGGTTGGCTGTTTATTTATTGTCTTCAATGGCGGTTGTACAAATTTCACAGAGAGGTCTTGTGTCTGCACTTGAAAGAGCACGAGTGCGTAGTTGATTCTAGCTTTAGCTTCTTTGGAAGTTAGACCTGTTCCTTACCATTGTAGCAAACAGTTACTGCAGTCAGAATACAATCACTGGTGTGAAACCACTTTTCCTTAACGAAGAACATCATTTCGCATGGGTACAATCAGTGATGAGTATGCACTTCTTGCAGGCTCCACAGACGTCGATTACAAAAGTTAAATAATACACAGACAAATATAGTTAGCACTCTACCACGCATACATTTGCGCTGTGTTTTCTTCATAAAACAACCAGCAGCAGTCAAAGATTTGCAAAGGTACAGCCTTTGTCAAAAATAGAGTCCAAGATATTTGCTTCTGGGTCATGCTATACGACATCGCCAGCTTCCAACTCTCTCGAAGGTGAGAGGCACTTTCATTCTTTCCGCTCCGAAAGTTAGGACTTCTACGGACATGGTACAAGAGTCCAACTGCATGGCTCGGAAGCAAGGCTCTTGACAAAGGCTGCACTTTTTTTTGTATTGCCGTATTCACGACTTGACCAGCATCACTTAACTGATACAGCGTCATCAGAAATATATATGGGCCTTCGCGATTGTTTTTAAAAATGGCGACGTGTGTGACGTAGCTCATTACACGTGTTGGTAACTTTTACAGAGCGTGTGGTCAAGCAAGTCTTTCAAAATATCTGAATCACCTCAAAAGTTGTCATATAACCGGTTAATTACGGCTCACTAAGTTACCTTGCTTGTTGATCCGGCCTTTAATTTGTCGCACGCTCGATACTAGGGCACATGTGCTGCCTTCTGGCGGTGTTTAGTGAAAGCGGTAGTCGTCTACGTAGCAGACGCATCCACTGGGAATTGGGAACAGGTCGATGACGGGCTTCTGTCCCGCGTCGTACGGGTTGACGGCAATGAGCGGGTACAGCATTTCGCGCTGCTTGCAGGAGGACTTGTAGCAGGGCACCATGTAGTCACACGGCTTGTTGCGGTACCTGCACACGAATGCAACGCACGAAGGAGTGACGTGGACCATTGTGGTGGCGGGGATAGGAGCTGATGAGACGTCACGTGAATGCACCGAAAGACCTACGTTACTGCGTTTACCAGAAAATAAATCGCATATTGCCTTTTTTCTTTCTGCGTGTCGTGAGCGCGTTTGGCTTCATTGCTTCAGTACGAGCGGCATATCGAGAAAACGGTAATTTGTGTCCAGATACAACGGCAAGTTCCAGGGGCTGGTTGTGAAATGTCTTCGTGTTAGGCTTAGTGGCGCATAAACGTCTGCGGCTGTCATTCGCGCTAGGTGGTCAGCCTTTTCCTGTCACTACCAGTTTCTATACTCAGTCGACCCACATACGAGATCAAGACTCCCGCCTAGAATCCTCGCCACCAGGAAACACTTTATGACCGACTTCGCCTGAACGCTGCGTTTACAAACACCTTGCGATACCGTTTTAGTCAAACGAACAGTCCACTTTGTGACAACTGCGGCTCGATTGAATCTCTGGAACATATCCTGCTTGAGTGCCCTGCGTATGCTGACGAGCGTGCGTACTATGAGCAGTGCATGAAAAAGCTCTAGCTCCGCAGTGCCTCTAACGATGGACAGTGTTTTATAAAGGTCCCTTAGCCTGCCCTAGGCAACAGAGACATGCAATGAACTTTTTGTTTGCGTACTTAAAGGAAATTGGACATCTCGACAAGCTCTAATTTCATCTAGTATGTTTCTGTCATGCATTTTTCTCGCAGAACTTTGTTAGGCCATTTATCAGACTTTGTACTTCATTATTTCATGTTACATCATTTCTCGTCGATGCCGCTTAGTAGGCACTTAATGGCTGCATTTTATGTTATTCACCATTTTTTTCTTTCCCTAATTTAAACTTTCCTCCACACCTCTCCTTCCGTCTTTATCTCCCAAGTTCTCTTCCCCACGCAGAGTAGCATGCCAGCGATTTTTAAACGTCGGCTAAATTCTCTGCTTTTTCATTAATGGGTTTCTCTCTCTTTGTGTACTGCCAGCACCAGGGTCAATGCAAGGTGCTTGTCACACAAAATTACACCCTTTGAACAAGTTACACCCTTTTATATAATGAATAGTTTACACCCTTTAAAAGGGTGCGCGTGGAGAACAGAATATTCCCTGGACGCGACGCACGTGCACATTCTAATGGCACAGCCTTTTTACGCCTGACCCTGAGACTTACTTGCACTTCTCGACGCGCGTGACCTGTGGGAAGCGCTCGGTGTTGACGACGGTCATCCAGATGCCCTTCCAGTTCTTGGCCCAGCCGATGCGCAGATACACGGCCTCCGAGCGGCACACAAAGCTGCCGTGCTGCTTCTCGGCGGCGAAGGCCAGCGTGTAGTTCTCCACCCACTGGACCTCGTGCGGAGGCGTCTTGTACAGGGTGTGGTACAGGTCGTACATCTGGTTGTAGTACCGGTCCACGATGGACTGCACCTTCTCGCTGCATGAGGCCACCGAGGAACGTGGCAGAGTGGCGCTCCGATTATGACTATTTGATTTTAACGCTGGACAACGACCTGGACAACTTTATTTGGACTCTGTAAATAGTGTAAATATGACTATTCCCTATGTCCTTTCTTGCTATCCCCTCACCTCTTTCGTTTCTATTCTTCATGCTGCCTCCTATCCTTTATTTCCGCTGCCCCAGCTCAGGTGCCGCCGATAAAGTGATGGCAGATGCCGGGGCGAGCAAAAATCTTTTAACTTCCTTTTTATTATAATTTTGATTTTTGATTAAACACTTACTACTACTACTTTAACGCTGCGAGGACAGTAGCCAAAGGGCGCCGTGGCTGAAGTGTTCATATGTACAAGGTGGGATCAAATAGCCTTAAGCATTTCACCCCATAGAAGATGTGCGCCAGGAAAACCGGTGGGTACCCGACGATGCTGGAGGCACTTATAACGATTTTCCAACGTGGAGTTGGGGAGCAGGGGAAGCGCTATTCAAAATGCGATCAAAATGTCACTCAAGGGCTGCCCTGCAACTGTGACTTTCATCTTGGCTTGCACCGCTCGCCTGGGGGCAGGGATATGTTAAAGCCTACCTATCAACATACTGGGAGGCACGAGCAAAGTGTTTAGCATCTGGTACGTTCGAGGGCTACGGGTATTATCTGGCGAATACACGTAAAAGATGCTCTTTCATGATCAAATTTTTCATGTCTTCGGCGCGATACAACCAAGCGCACGATGGCGATGTCTCCCCGCGGACAGAGAAATCACAAGGGTCAATTAATTTTTGCACTACTTGAGAGTGTGTAAGCATAGTTATCAACAATCTGAAGCATAACCAAGAAGTGCGGAACCACCCAACAACTGCCATTACGCTTGGCATGACAGCACATGTCAAGCTAGCATGAACAGTTCTGCTGCTCGGCTCTGTGCCGCATTGGAATGAATGGGGACGCTTATTAATGTGGTTCGATTGCCGGCATGTTGTGCGTTCGCTTATTTACATTACCCGATACGACGTAGGCCTTATGACTTACTCGTTACTATTTCTGCCTATTTATGTTTTTCATGCCTTATAATTCGATTCTGTGGTAGTTTAAACCAAAAGAGTGCGGAAATATTCAGTTGCGTTCCTAGTGGTTGTGCTTACTGTTGTCAGTAAATACGTTTTCGCTGTTTAATTCGCGTATACTGTCTTCCACTGGTTTAACAGGATTCACCATAAGCTGCTTTTTCTTCCTTTTTTTATGCACTGAGCTTAAGTGACCTAGTGATATGCGTCGTGCACACCTGTTGACTGGACTAACCTTATTTCCAAAACTATGCGTACTTACATTTTACAGCCCAGGTCTGTGGTATAAGAGCACTAGTCGAAAACTATCACTTCTTCCTTGCTTTCTGGGGTGAACACTTTTTAAACGGTGGCTAGTTCTCGGCTCTAACGTCCTCCCGGATCGATCGTACGAGTCATAACAGAAGCAACCGGATCGGCGCACTCACATGGGGTAGTCGTGGTTGAACACGCACAGGTCCAGGTCTCGCGCGCAGGACGGCCTCCCGTGCACGAATCCCGACGGAATGATAGAGGCGGCTGGGACCAGTGACGTGGTCACGTGCTTGCCCTTGGGAAAGCGCCTGTCACCCGAGAACGGCGGGTCCTTGTGGTAGAGGACCACCACGCCACCTCCGGCGCCGCCTGAGCCGTGGTGGTGCGGGAACTCGGAGCCCAGCACCACCGTGACGCCCGTCCATAGGAGACCCACGGTGACGACTGCGAACGCTGCCAGCAACTGCGCCTGCGAGAGACAGATGACGGAAGATACTTGAAGAAAGACCACAGAACCAGTGACACGGAGCCTTCTTGCTACAACTTTGTGATTCTGCCATGTACAAGCGCAGTTTAGGTGGACCACTAATAGAGGCGACCACCAGGAATAATCGACGCAAAGATTGAGACACCATTATTCACACTAACGATAACGATGACTTAGCTCATTGTTAACGATTATACCGCCTTCTAGAGTCTCTGACGACATGCGGCTATGAAGGAACGCAGAGGAAGGATCTGATTCCAGTACAGTTGCCGGTAGACGGAGCATGCGCATGAGATTCGATCTTCTGCGCATGCGCTGTAACTCCCGAGTCTCGACCGGAAGCCACACCAGGGATGAATTCTCGATCTCTCGAAACTGTTCTGCTTGCAAAAGAAAACAAACTCCGTCCAGCTGTGGTCACTTGCAAATCCATTTCGAGGACGGCGTAAACTGTGCGCCCTCTGCAGACAGCGCATCCTCCACATTCGCCCAGCATTCGAACCCGCGACCTTTCGCTCGCGATACTGGCGTTCACTCTCTTTACAAGCGGTCATCATCCAGGTTGGTTTTGGACGAAGGGTGGCGGGCCTTCCGTTGGTCGCCGTCGCCCGCTTCTCACCGTGTCTATCCGTGGCGGAATGTTGATCCTCTGGCGATCGTCCATCGCGGTCGCAACTGAGCCTGTGGAAGCGCGCTGCTGGTGTGCGCGTCTGCGGGGACGCGCGGTCCAGCACCGGTGTTTTAAGGCGGCCCGCGCTACAAAAGGGGCACCCGGCCGGAACGAGGCCAAGGGAGAGCGGCCGGCCGCGCGGCTCGCTTTGTCTTTGCGGACGGGATGCCGCCGGCACCACTAATTGCGCGCCCCGCCGCCAGCGCAGGGGTTTGGGGGGGGGGGGGGGGGTCCTCCCGGTGAAAGCGAATGCGAGGATTCCTCGCTCGTCGAAGGGGACCTCTGCCTTGCATGATGCTCAGTTATGTCGCGAGCTTCACTGCTCCTGCTCCACTGTGTGGATCGCTTTGTAGGCCATGCGCGCTTAGCGCCATCTAAGGGCATCGGTGGCGTGCGTTCTGCTGCACGTGGTCCCGTTGAACAGGTGCAGCTGTTTTTAATAGTCAGGTGTATGACGTAATACCACTAGTTCAGCCTCCTTTCCCAGTTGAGTGAGTAGGTATCGTCGTTTCATGAAACGATGATATCTGTCGAAACAGCTTCCCGGAGTTCTCGATCATTATGCCGTCTGAGCGCCCATTTCTGTGTCGTCAGCAAGAAATTGATACGTTCCGCCCTGTGAGAACTGAAGCGCTCTTCGAAATTATTCTTTTCATAAATAGCACGAGCTCTGTCATTGTATCCTGTTTCTTTTTGTAGCTGCTATGATAATTCAACTGTTTCTTTCACAGCAAATGGTATAGATGGGTTAAATGCATCTTCCGATATTTTCCAGTTGCCCCTGTACTGTTCCAGCTGCGGTAACCCACTTCTCATCACTTCATCTAATTGATGATTCTGGTGACGACGAATTTTGTTGCGCCCTTAGAAAGGCGCCTACTCGATGGCGTCAACATTTTATGATTAAGACTTGCCCGGACTGTCAATTAACAACCCTAAAAAGCCCCCCCCCCCCCCCCCCCCCATCAACATAAATTGGTCGCGTGGGCTGAAACATTTAATACTGGTCGCGCATGTACCAGAAAAAATGTATTAGGTTTGGCATCGAGAACGTCAAAGTTGTCCTCTCACTCTCGCAGAAATGAATGAATGAAACCGTACATGCAGCAGCTCGAGTGTGTCGTTAATACAATCGCTTGAACAGTAGTTGACAGTCAGCGACTCATCTGTTACAGGGTCTGTAGACGCAACTCCTAACGGGGCGTTGCTTGAAGATCCCCGTAGATGGCGCTGCGGCCGCTATCCCTGTCCCGCTAACGAAGCGCACGAGACGCGGGTGGCGAGGAGTGGTTGCACTAAGGTCCACACTTGGAAAGCTGTAACGGTGCTGTCCGAACACAAACTGGCGTGTGGCGTAACGTCCGCGAAGGACTGTGGGAGTCGTTCGTTGGCTCCTTTGCCGTGCGACCTTCTCGTCGCATCGAGGCACGTCAGCACCCCTGCTTTTTGTCTCCGAGACCATTGCAGGGGACCGGCGGAACGTCTTGGTGAAAGACTTGCACACGCGACGCACGCTCCTGGCAGAGGTGCGCTCCCTTGTACATGAATGCGGTCCCGCGTGCATTGGGTAGGCTGTTGATTGTATCACACCGTGTAGCGACGACGGTGAAGCGAGAATTTCAATTCGCTCTTGCGCTCTATTCATGTCAGTTCCTTTAAGTTCTGTACCGAATCGAAGAAGGCTTCGATCACGACTCGTTCACAACGGCCCGCTGCCGCATCTACTTACGTGGTCGGCGAATTGTCGAGTTTTTTTAGAGCCCATTACGAAAGGGTCAGACCTCTGCAGGACTCACGCGTGTCGAAAGCAGACCTTGACCCAGTGGGTGTTCATTCCCTATGCAGGGTCGGCGCGGGCAGACGAATGAAGCGCACGCGTGAATGCGAGTATTGTGGAAGAGCTTGGGCTTTCTTGTACACTGTCTCGTTCGGCTTTGCAAGAGCATTGGAAGTCTTCTCGCTGTGTCAGCGCTTCCTTGCCCACACACTGCGATGGAATTTCGAATGTTGTTCGCGGGTGTCGTTCCAACCGCAGGGAGAAATAGATGATGTATTTGAGTGGCCGCAAGTGTGTGCGTGCTTTAAGGGCGCTTAAAAAATGGCACATAAGCCAATGCGAAAATTCGCTATCGACTGTGGACAGGCGTGCTAGTCGCAAGCCTGGGTTTGTTGCAGATTAACACACATCCTCTCTTTATCACCACTAATTATAAACATTTTTTTGCCCCTTTTCAACCTTCCGCATACAGGATTACCGGCTGTTTGCCGCTCTCATTTTCCTGTCATGCACTTCAGTGGCTTTGGCATTCAGCTGCCGATCTCGAGGTCGCGGACTCGATCCCAGCCACAAAATCTCCCCACTAAGGCGTCCGCATAGCCCACGTGTCGCTTCGCGACGTGAAATCCGACAATTTACAATTTAGTTATGTGCTGTGACATTCGAGGCTCATTGTCGTCATGACTGGTTATTATCACATCAGCGGCCGTAATCAGATTGCAGAGCGGGGCTGAGTTGTAACTGCGCTGAAATTAACCTCTGCGGGCATTTTAACCCTCCTGAACTAACTTACGCAGCCATTGCTACCTAGCTCTTGCGCCTGATATTAGCTGAATATATTGCCTATTAGAACCAACATTTAAATTTCCTATGTGTTAAATGTATGCCTCTGGTCATATCGCCATTCGTGAGAAATGTAGACAGGCTTTGGTATGGATCGGTGTGTCGTTGCCGGTAAGCTAGTTTGAGCCAGGCTATCTCTGCTTCAAGCCAGCGAGTGTCTTCCTCCCTGTTGCCGATGTACGGCTGCAAAGCAAATCAGCACAGTTCTGCATACGAAATCGAGAATGTTACGAAATACCGTCTAGCCGAGGAGGGGGGGGGGGGGGGGTACATATTGACGAAACACGGGATGCCAACCAGTGAAAAATAGATTTGTATTGACGTTTCGGCTCCCAGCACGGGGGCCTTGTTCACAATGGAGGTCACCAACAGAAGTAGGTCTTATTTAAACGGTTTTGAACAATCGTCGCAAGAAATGAGCGTATATCGGGTTGAGAGTACACCGTCGTTTCTGTTAAACGTTCGTGATGTGGTTTGTATGATAAGTGATTCCAGATGTTGTCGTGACGATGTTGCTTTCTCAGTGGCCACGATCCTTGCCTGGTCCCAATAGATGTTATGGTTATTTATGACGGTGTGTTCGGCTAAAGCGTTAATTATTACGCACGCTTTTGTTTCTTACGTCACGAGCGTGCTGCTGCAGTCGCTTTTTGGAATTTCCTGTCTCACCGATGTACACGTCATCGCAGTCTGCGCAGGGGACTGCGTAAACAATCCCAGGGAACCTTTCCTTCGCCAGATTATCCTTCACGCTTCCCAACTGATGACGCATTTTTTTTAGTTAGGAGACATGTGCCACCTACACGTCATATTCCAGTAAATAAGCGCAATACATTCACTTGTACCAGGAACATATGGCACAGCCCTTATAAAAATGGTCTATAGACGGTCTATAGACTTCTCATAGACTCTATTGCTTTCCTATAGATATTTATTTTTGTCTACTCACAGCCTATAGACTGTCTATAGACAAAAGTCTATGATGAGGCTTCCAAAAAAAAAAAAGTATGATGAGGCTTCCAAACCAAGCTTGTTATGTAATAATAGAGAAATAAATTCTAACCTAAGCTTTCTTCTCCGATGTTCAAGTGGTTCAATTTTATTAGTCTCCATTAAAGTGATTGGAGAGTCAGTCCTCGCATATTTATTAAACATAAACCTGACAGCTCTTTTATGTAATCTTTCCAAATTTTTACGTTAGATTTATTACACGGGTCCCACAATATGCAAGCATATTCTAGTTTAGGACTAATTATTGAAGAATAACAAAGTCGCTTAATGTTACAAGGGGAATTTTTTAGTTTGTCTTAAGTAACACAATTTTGGAAATGCAGCAGAGCTGATATTGTTTATGTGCAAGTTCCACAATAGATTGCTACTTATGGTTACTCCTAGGTATTTGTAGTTGGATTCTTGTTGAAGAGAGAGCCTAATTTATATATGTAGCTATGACGTATGGTTTTTCGGGTTATCGGCATATAAACACTTTTATCAGCATTCAGAACCATGCCCCCATCGGTCGCACTATTTCAAAACGTTGTTCAAAGCATTGTCTAGGTTACTTTGATCTTCCTTATTTGTAACTTCTTTGTATAGAATACAATCGTCAGCGAACAAGCGAATATGCACTGGTGGATTAACAACTTGGACAATATCATTGACGTACAAAAGGATAAGCAGAGGGCCCAAAACACTTCCTTGTGGAGCACCGGATGGAACTGGAAGAGAGCCCGAACGTTGTCCACCGACTTCAACATATTGTTTGCGGTCTTTTAAGTTTGCAGTAATCCATGTTACTAAAATATAAGGAATGCCAGTTTCTTTCATTTTAAAAATTAGTTTATCATGAGGAACTTTGCCAAATGCCTTGCTAAAATCCAAAAATATTGCATCAATTTGGCCTTCCTTATCTATACATGAGGCAAATGAATTTAGTACTGTACTTAGCTGTTACCGTCAAGAATCCTTTTCTTAACCCGTGCTGGAAGCTAGTTAGCACGAGATTACTTTTTTAAATATTCGTTCATGCAGTGCGCAACTATATGTTTCAATAGCTTACAGCACGGGGACGTCAATGATATATTGGACGGTAGTTCTGCAAAAGAAGACGGTCTCCTTTTTTATAAACAAGAACAATCTGGGCTATCCTCCAGTAATCAGTTATTCTGTTTATTGACGTGGAAGCGCGAAAAGTTATCACAAGGAATTTAGCCAAAGTTTCGGCATAGCGTCGCAGAAATGCGTTTCGAATGTTGTCAGGGCCACATGACGTTTTGGTTTTCAGGTTCAGTAACATGGAAAAGACACCAGGGTAAAAAATAAAATTCACATCGGCGGGATAATACACTCAGCTGCTGTCGGTACATGTGATCGGTGCAGAAAATACACTTAAAAAAAACTATTAAAATACTGAGCAATAACTTTTGGTTCACATACCGTAGTGTTAATTGTTCACCGAAATTTGTGTCACTGCTTTCTAGTTTTCACTAATATGATTCAAAAACTTACTTGCCTCGGTTTTTATGAAGTTTTGAAGAGATAAGTTGAAGAAATAATCTTTTGAATCACGTAAGGCACGTTCTAGATTGTCCAGAAACTCCTTGAGCACTTCAGGATCTGCGCGTTTCTTTCTTCTTGTGCTGTTTTACCCTTCGCCTTATTCGAATCATATTGCGTGTCATCCATGAGGTTTCCTTTTTTTCATTTTTGAAGCGAAAACCTTCACTACGCTAGGTAAAGTAGTCGTCGTGTAGGCCGGAGAATGACCTTGAACGACCTTCGGGCCAACCACGTTAACCATGTGTTACCATATATGGTACAGGTATGGTGTCCAACCCTTGGCCCCTGACCTAGACCCATGACCTTTAGTTGACCTTTGACATTGAGCGACCTTTGACCTTAAGCAGATGGGGTGATGTGAAGCCACGTGGTCGTGTGGGTATATATAGAACGGCTGTCGGGAGCGTGTAGCGGAGCTGCCATGGACGAGCCTCAGATGCTTAGCAAGCGTTCTTGGTTTGGTTGTTTATGGGGGTTTAACGTCCCAAAGCGACTCAGGCTATGAGAGACGCCGTAGTGAAGGGCTGCGGAAATTTCGACCACCTGGGGTTCTTTAACGTGCACTGACATCGCACAGCACATGGGCCTCTAGATTTTCGCCTCCATCGAAATTCGACCACCTCGGCCGGGATCAAACCCGCGTCTTTCGGGTCAGCAGCCGAGCGCCATAACCACTCAGCCACCGCGGCGGCAAGCGTTTTTGCTTTTCGCTGAATTCCAGGGTTAGCCAAGTTAAAGGGGCTGTGAAGGGGCTCTAAAGTTGCGGCATGCCTGGGATATTGAAGCACGCCGCTTAACGAATATTGTACAACAAGAATTTTCGTTAATGCGCTTTGTAGAAGCTGAGTTATCTGTAGTTAAAATTTGAATTTCAGCGTCTTCGCGCCTTTCTCTCTCCTCTCGTCACTTATTGCACGCTGGAAGGCAG
The DNA here is from genome assembly GCF_052857255.1 of Amblyomma americanum. Lineage (NCBI taxonomy): Eukaryota > Metazoa > Arthropoda > Arachnida > Ixodida > Ixodidae > Amblyomma > Amblyomma americanum. The sequence goes on from NC_135506.1 coordinate 47,360,225, forward strand.
GCGCTGCTTCACCGACCCCCCTCTGGGAGCGGAGCTTCCCGACCCGCCGGAGCTAAGCGGCTTAGGGCCGTTGTACGATCGTTTTGGAGCGCCTTCCGCCTCGTCCGTTTCGCGAGCGGAGCTGGCGGATCCGCCTCGTTCGGCGAACGGATGGAAAGTTGGTGAACTTCAACTTTCTGGCGGACGAGCGCATCCGGCCGGGGACCGGATTGCAGCTATTGGCTGCTTTTCCCGTGACGTCAGTGACGTCCGAGCCCCTCCTCCCTCCGCCTCGGTTCTGCTCTGCCCCGGCCTGCCGGGGCAAAATGGCCATCCGTCGACTGAACTGGGGAGCGCGGCCTGGGCAGTGGCAGCGATGCTGGTGGTGGTGGTGGTTGTTGCTATGATGGGGGGGAGGGGGATCTGGTCTCGACGCATGTCGTTCCTTTGGGCATCACTCTTGGGGAGCGGAGGGGGGGGGGGGGGGGCGCCTATGCATCGGTCCCTCGCGAGCACGCGAGGGAGAGAACGCAGCTTCGCATTTCTTTTCCCAGCGCGAACTTGAAAAAAAGAAAAGGGAAAAAAAGGAGAGAAAAAGTAAAGGGAATGTGGAATTCAAAGTGAATACCTTTTCTGTTTTGGGGCGGTCATTTTCGCAAAATACTTAATTTTGTAGGTGTGGCTGAGCAGGTCGGTGCACGCAACTCTGTTGGCGAAATAGTTGGCATTTCGTTTCGTTCTTCGCTGCATAAGAATTGCAATATTTTTTATTTCAGCATAAAATGAAGTGCCCATAAGGCGATACGCGAGGCTGAAGAGAAAAACTAAAACACTCACGAAATGCGCCTAGCAGCTGCTCGCTTATGGCTAACGGAAAAATGATCTAAAGTTAATCTACCACTGAGATAAACGGCTGGTGTTTTTATTTTAATGCCGATCACAGCGTACGCGTGTCCCCAAAACGATGAATGTGCAGAGCCGTCGCTGATATGCAAATGCTCATTCAAGTGCAAGCAGACATTTCGACTACTTTTACTTTTAGTAATTGTTTAGATGTAGTTAAGTAACTTCGGAAATTAAGCCGGGCATCACACGCCGGAACAATAAGCCGATCATTGCCCTTGTCTCACATGCGTCTGCATAACGCAGCTGTTGATGTCAGTCTCCAAAACAATATTTCGCATTCCCGGACTGGACTGGCGCAGGGCTTTACTGGCAAAAAAAGTGTTTCGTTTCTAACGAGGAGGGGTGCATAGACACATTTTTTCTTATATTGGAATATTTGGCTATAACAATCACGCATCTACAGGCTTGCTATTAACGTTTTGGTATCGTCAACTGGCCGATGCGAGCGATGGAAAACTTACAAGACACTGAAGGGATAGACCATCACCTTCAACATTTCCATTAGAGTACCGTGCATTTTACCAATATTAATTTTTCCCCAAGAATACAGGACATGTCCGGAATATCTATAATTCTAATGGCAGCTCTTGGCCATTGCTGTTCATAGAAATATTGTGGCAGCCCTCGACGCAACAATACGTTTCTGCACTCTTTGAACGTCGCGGAATTCCAGCCCTGATGCACAACGAGCCGGCTAACTTTTTTTTGTGTGTGTGTGTGTGTGCGTGCACTTGCGAGCAGGAATGCACCTCGCTACATTTCTGCTGGGGACATGTCGTTTGACCCTTCAGTGGCCCCAAGAAAAAAAAAGTGTGCCCCTGAGAACCGACCTGCGGAATCTTTCCCACGTTCTTAAGAGGAGGAGGGGGGGGGGGGGTGCATGGCCTTCTGCTTTGGGTGGACACGTGCAGCTTGGGGCGAAGTAGCCGCAGACCTCCGAATTCTCGTCGCACATTCCCACGGTGCCTCCGCGTGCTATGTGCTGCAGGTGTCATTTTTCGGATCTGTGCCTCGCATTGAATTGCGAGCGTCCCAAGTCGGAATGAACGCTCTGGGCACCGAGGACAAGGCTCATCCAGTCGCTCGACAATAGTCTATGAGCTATTAATTTCTGACTGTTTGCTCTTTTCTAAGTTATGTAAATAAGTTTCTTCAAACTGCCAGTAAACCCACGTGTTTTGCGTTTTCCCAAACCTTCAAGTTCAATCTTTCCTCAGCCCGACCCGGTTTCGAGAGAGCCCCTGCACCATGACAACATGCACACAATGAAAGAGAGAGTGCAGGGACTCCGGAACTTTTCTTTGGTATGGGGGGAGGGGGGAGACTTCCAGCTTATTTTGTTATTTATTTAATGCTCATTTACATGAGTTTTATATTTTTTATTTTTATTATTTTCCAATGTTGAAAGGTTGATGAAAACTGTCACGTTGGGGTGACGCCACTCTGCAGCAGTAACGAAAGCCACGAAAAGGATTCCAAAAGGAACTGTCCTGAATGTCTCTGGGCGGTCATCGAACTGATTGCCTGCAGTTCTTGGCCGCGCTTAATTCAAAGCTGGCGAGGAACCTTCGAGACAAAGAACCAACAGCAACTACAACAACCTGGAAAAATGTGGAAGCATTTGCACGTGGCCACGATCAATGGAAATTAGTGTGCCGGCGGTTTTGAATGCGACCGATTAAATGGTGCAAAGATTCGTGGCAATCTAAAACGAACTGAAATGCGCATCTTTATAGATGTGCGCGTGAGGAGTGTTCAATTGATGAAAAACAGTTTGTACATAGTTTGCTTAAATTCTGGTCACCATGATCACGTACACGGGTCAGACAGTGGACTTCTAATGGAGCATGACTGGTTTAGGTTACTTGTGTACGAAATGCTTTACAACTGGCAGCTCAGCCCCACTGTGCTTTGCATTAAAATAGTCCTAGAACTGAAGTGTTTCAATTCTCAGCAATCTGATCCAAGTGCAAGCAACTGGAGACTGGGTGGGGGGCGCTGCCCCCTCTAGAAAAATGTCGGTGTGGCCTCCCCCTTGGGATACGGGAGCCCGTTTCGGCGCGTGGAGCGATGCTGGCGGTGCGCTCGCGCCGGCTAGGTTGCCACCAGCCGGAGAAGGCTATTGGACAGACGGATATGCCCGGCGCGCCAATCGGCATGCTGGGACCATCCGCCTCGCTCGCAAGCGCCAAAGTGATCGTACAACACCTTTCCGCCTCAAGTCCGCCTGGCGGCCGAAAACTGGCGGACCGCTCCCGAAACGGACGAGGCGGAAGGCGCTCCAAAACGATCGTACAACGGTAGCTGCCTGACGTCTAAAAGAATCTAACCAATGGCCACCTCTCACCTTGTGCACGCAGATGCGGGGAACGGAGGAGGGTGCGAGCATGAAAAAGTCGCCGAAGCCAACTTTGACGCGTGATTGTGGGTCGTCTGCTGCGTGTAGAAGAGTATTATTTGAATCTGGTTTTCATGGCAACACAGTGCAGTGATTAAGTGAGTTAATGTGCTCTCCTCGGATGGCGTTTCAGAGCCCCTTTAAGACACTGCCACTTTTTGTGCCTGCTTGGTGCAAAAGATTTGATACAATACAAACATATTTTTTTAAACAGTTCCAGAGTGCGCAGAAATCGGCATAATCGAAGTTGATGCGAATAAAAACTGCGTGAAGTCGACGGGACAAGGAGACACACAAAGACGCACGCACAAAGCACAGAAATTCCAATGATTTTGTTTTTCGAAAGCAGGGCGCTTATAAAGGCAAACAGCATGACGAACAAGGTACATGCGCGGCAAAAAAAGAACAGCGCGAGCAGGGCGACGACAGTATCAAGAGAGCCACATGTGTTTAGGACCTCCGGAAAGCCCGGATACGACCATCTAAAAAATCAATCTCTTTTCTTGATAGAGAAATCAAAGGCGAGCTAACACAGTTGTCACCCTTTTTTGAGATGAAGAACGCCTCGATAAGTTTTTTATCGGTTTTCAATGACATGCGTCACTGGCACGCGAATAATCTTTAAAGTAACGTGGCCATGTGTGTTTCTTTTTTGTTTGCCGAGTGCAACCACGTTTCCGTTAAAGTTAAGATGTCAGAGTTGCTATCTTCTAGATATGGAGTAGAGTTCGGTGCGCTTTGGAAGGATGCTACGTATGTTGTGAATGATATGGAAAGCAAAGGGTTGGCAGCGCCGCCGTATGAATAAGGCTCTGGATGATAGTCTGCGTTTTTGCTATCGGGTGCATTGTTGGACAGTGTCGGAAGTAGCGTCGTAAATATATACAGTATCGTCCATGTGCAGTTTATCGACTCTAAGCTTAAACGATCCGCCCTCCGACTTTGCAAAATCTATCAGTTTTTTTCATGGCCAGGCGTGTCAGATAAAAAAATCTTCGCGAACAACATACGGCGTGTCTTTAAACTTAAGCCTTTATCTATGATTGGCTGTTTGTCCTTGTTATGCGCGAACTTGACGATGATCGGTCTACATTTCTCAGGTTGGTATCGACCAGTCCGATGGGCCCTTTCAATTTGCGTTGGTTCGAGTGTTCAGCCAAGGTGCCTGCACAAAGCTCCAACACCTTCGCTTCTCAGCTGGGCCATGTTTCGGACTGGTCGTCAGGGATATCGGAGAAAAGTAGGTTGGAGCGGCGAAGTCTGTTTTCTGTGTCGTCACATCGTGAGGTAATTATCTTTAATTGGTCGGTTATATTTGAAGAACCCATTGCAGACAGTTCTGTGGATGGCGTACAGCTGTTTTAGCTCAACGTCCACTGATGCCTGCGACTGTTTTAGGGTGCGTAGCTCATTTCTGATGCCATCCTGGCCAGATTCATTTCTCTGGACTGCCTCAAGTACAGTTGCCAGGAAGCTTTCTTGATCGGTACCAGGCGGACCGGGATTTAACTCTACGTCTCCAGAAATAGCTAAGGGCCGTTATACGATCGTTTTGGAGCGCCTTCCGCCTCGTCCGTTTCGGGAGCGGTCCGCCAGTTTTCGGCCGCCAGGCGGACGTGAGGCGGAAAGGTGTTGTACGATCACTTTGGCGCTTGCGAGCGAGACGGATGGTCCCAGCATGCCGATTGGCGCGCCGGGCATATCCGTCTGTCCAATAGCCTTCTCCGGCTGGTGGCAACCTAGCCGGCGCGAGCGCACCGCCAGCATCGCTCCACGCGCCGAAACGGGCTCCCGCATCCCAAGGGGCAGATCGGTATGCGCCCGACTACCTTGCACGGTACTCTAATGGAAATGTTGAAGGTGATGGTCTATCCCTTCAGTGTCTTGTAAGTTTTCCATCGCTCGCATCGGCCAGTTGACGATACCAAAACGTTAATAGCAAGCCTGTAGATGCGTGATTGTTATAGCCAAATATTCCAATATAAGAAAAAATGTGTCTATGCACCCCTCTTCGTTAGAAACGAAACACTTTTTTTGCCAGTAAAGCCCTGCGCCAGTCCAGTCCGGGAATGCGAAATATTGTTTTGGAGACTGACATCAACAGCTGCGTTATGCAGACGCATGTGAGACAAGGGCAATGATCGGCTTATTGTTCCGGCGTGTGATGCCCGGCTTAATTTCCGAAGTTACTTAACTACATCTAAACAATTACTAAAAGTAAAAGTAGTCGAAATGTCTGCTTGCACTTGAATGAGCATTTGCATATCAGCGACGGCTCTGCACATTCATCGTTTTGGGGATACGCGTACGCTGTGATCGGCATTAAAATAAAAACACCAGCCGTTTATCTCAGTGGTAGATTAACTTTAGATCATTTTTCCGTTAGCCATAAGCGAGCAGCTGCTAGGCGCATTTCGTGAGTGTTTTAGTTTTTCTCTTCAGCCTCGCGTATCGCCTTATGGGCACTTCATTTTATGCTGAAATAAAAAAATATTGCAATTCTTATGCAGCGAAGAACGAAACGAAATGCCAACTATTTCGCCAACAGAGTTGCGTGCACCGACCTGCTCAGCCACACCTACAAAATTAAGTATTTTGCGAAAATGACCGCCCCAAAACAGAAAAGGTATTCACTTTGAATTCCACATTCCCTTTACTTTTTCTCTCCTTTTTTTTCCCTTTTCTTTTTTTCAAGTTCGCGCTGGGAAAAGAAATGCGAAGCTGCGTTCTCTCCCTCGCGTGCTCGCGAGGGACCGATGCATAGGCGCCCCCCCCCCCCCTCCGCTCCCCAAGAGTGATGCCCAAAGGAACGACATGCGTCGGGACCAGATCCCCCTCCCCCCCTTCATAGCAACAACCACCACCACCACCACCACCGCTGCCACTGCCCAGGCCGCGCTCCCCAGTTCAGTCGACGGATGGCCATTTTGCCCCGGCAGGCCGGGGCAGAGCAGAACCGAGGCGGAGGGAGGAGGGGCTCGGACGTCACTGACGTCACGGGAAAAGCAGCCAATAGCTGCAATCCGGTCCCCGGCCGGATGCGCTCGTCCGCCAGAAAGTTGAAGTTCACCAACTTTCCATCCGTTCGCCGAACGAGGCGGATCCGCCAGCTCCGCTCGCGAAACGGACGAGGCGGAAGGCGCTCCAAAACGATCGTACAACGGCCCTAAAGCGGCAACTCCATGGACACATCCTCGCGTATGTGCGGAGCGCCTGCGCGCCCAGCGCCTCGCCGCGCCGGGCGTCGAAAAAAGGCATCCAATTCCATGCTCCTGATGCTGACTCGTTCCCCCTCTCGAGCCGACTGAAGGAATTTCAAGCGCGAAGAAAGGGGATTTGGGGGGCGCTGAAAGGACTACTTAAACCGCGAAGAAAAGTGGGGGGAACCTGAAAGAGCTTCAAGCCATCAAAAAAAAGTCCCCCTGAGCCCCGCGGTCCTCCTATTGTTGTAAACTGGACCTCGCTTCCTGCGCGCGCGACGCGCTTTGCGCATGCGCAGACAGGATCCAGAGTATGCCCGTGCGCGTAGGCGCTCCGCCGGTACGCGTAGGATGTGTCCATCGAGTTTAGGCTTTAGAGAATGCTGCTAATACAGAGTGCCATTCTAGTCCTACAACACGTGAGAATATGCAGCCAGTGTCTGGGGCTTGACACCACGAACAAAAAACTATTCGAGGCTTTAGCAGATAAAAAGTCTTCATTGTAACTGATCTGGAAGAACACGAACGGTGAGTGCTTCATGGTGTAAGCTATGTCGTGCCAAAAGAAAACGCAGTCCGGTTGCAGATTATATCCAGCGCTTCCAACGCTGATAGCGGGGCGGGCGGATGTATACATAGCTCCAGTTGCCAGGCGATCTTGGCGATCTCCTCCAGGAAAGGCGGTTTCGTCCAGCTGTCGGGTCTGGTCGCGTCTGGCAGCGTCCAAAGTTGCAGTGAATCCGCAGTCGGTGCATTCCAATGGAACTGAAGGACCAGGAAAACCTGGAAGAACACGAATGGTCAGTGCTCCATGGTGAAAGCGGTGCCGTGCCCCTTTCGGTCTAGAAGATATATTTCTCAAAGTACACTACATGCGTATGTTACAGCATCACGTAGAATACAGATAATCCGTGTCGACACACCACAGGCGCAAAGTTTGTCTACACGGCGCCGCTGACATTTTCAGCATACCATTTTGTGCATCATTCACGCAATACAGACGGGTCATTCTGTGCATTCTGTGTGCACGCAGTTTAATGCGTACACGGTGTGAAAATTCGTCGTAAAAAATTGCTAAATAATTGTGTTCTATTTATGTAAACGCGTGCAAGTACACCACTATCACTCAATGGCCTACACTGTCCATGCTAATATAAGCGACACCAATACAGTGAACACACAGTTGCATAATCGGCTCCCACAATGTGCTGACCCTTGTGTGGACCAAAACCGATGACTGCTTCGTCAGTGGCAGTGACTAAACCATAGTTCATTATCCACCGCGCCGAAATGAGCGGTGGCTCCCGAGAAAACGAGCGCAGGTTGCGGTTCCCGTCGTGCCCAAGCGGGTCTCGCTTCACAATTTCGAAGATCATGAGCACAAAACCAAACACCGCCGTAATTGTCCCAGCACTTACATCACTAACACATGAAGGAACACGATGCCAGGGTGTCTGTGACCGCCGCGGCAAAGCAGGCGACAGCGCCCGACATAAAGCGACTTAGGGCCGTTGTACGATCGTTTTGGAGCGCCTTCCGCCTCGTCCGTTTCGCGAGCGGAGCTGGCGGATCCGCCTCGTTCGGCGAACGGATGGAAAGTTGGTGAACTTCAACTTTCTGGCGGACGAGCGCATCCGGCCGGGGACCGGATTGCAGCTATTGGCTGCTTTTCCCGTGATGTCAGTGACGTCCGAGCCCCTCCTCCCTCCGCCTCGGTTCTGCTCTGCCCCGGCCTGCCGGGGCAAAATGGCCATCCGTCGACTGAACTGGGGAGCGCGGCCTGGGCAGTGGCAGCGATGGTGGTGGTGGTGGTGGTTGTTGCTATGAAGGGGGGGAGGGGGATCTGGTCCCGACGCATGTCGTTCCTTTGGGCATCACTCTTGGGGAGCGGAGGGGGGGGGGGGGCGCCTATGCATCGGTCCCTCGCGAGCACGCGAGGGAGAGAACGCAGCTTCGCATTTCTTTTCCCAGCGCGAACTTGAAAAAAAGAAAAGGGGAAAAAAAAGGAGAGAAAAAGTAAAGGGAATGTGGAATTCAAAGTGAATACCTTTTCTGTTTTGGGGCGGTCATTTTCGCAAAATACTTAATTTTGTAGGTGTGGCTGAGCAGGTCGGTGCACGCAACTCTGTTGGCGAAATAGTTGGCATTTCGTTTCGTTCTTCGCTGCATAAGAATTGCAATATTTTTTATTTCAGCATAAAATGAAGTGCCCATAAGGCGATACGCGAGGCTGAAGAGAAAAACTAAAACACTCACGAAATGCGCCTAGCAGCTGCTCGCTTATGGCTAACGGAAAAATGATCTAAAGTTAATCTACCACTGAGATAAACGGCTGGTGTTTTTATTTTAATGCCGATCACAGCGTACGCGTATCCCCAAAACGATGAATGTGCAGAGCCGTCGCTGATATGCAAATGCTCATTCAAGTGCAAGCAGACATTTCGACTACTTTTACTTTTAGTAATTGGTTAGATGTAGTTAAGTAACTTCGGAAATTAAGCCGGGCATCACACGCCGGAACAATAAGCCGATCATTGCCCTTGTCTCACATGCGTCTGCATAACGCAGCTGTTGATGTCAGTCTCCAAAACAATATTTCGCATTCCCGGACTGGACTGGCGCAGGGCTTTACTGGCAAAAAAAGTGTTTCGTTTCTAACGAGGAGGGGTGCATAGACACATTTTTTCTTATATTGGAATATTTGGCTATAACAATCACGCATCTACAGGCTTGCTATTAACGTTTTGGTATCGTCAACTGGCCGATGCGAGCGATGGAAAACTTACAAGACACTGAAGGGATAGACCATCACCTTCAACATTTCCATTAGAGTACCGTGCAAGGTAGTCGGGCGCATACCGATCTGCCCCTTGGGATGCGGGAGCCCGTTTCGGCGCGTGGAGCGATGCTGGCGGTGCGCTCGCACCGGCTAGGTTGCCACCAGCCGGAGAAGGCTATTGGACAGACGGATATGCCCGGCGCGCCAATCGGCATGCTGGGACCATCCGTCTCGCTCGCAAGCGCCAAAGTGATCGTACAACACCTTTCCGCCTCACGTCCGCCTGGCGGCCGAAAACTGGCGGACCGCTCCCGAAACGGACGAGGCGGAAGGCGCTCCAAAACGATCGTACAACGGCCCTTACTCAGTTCGCGAAACACAAAGGATGCGTGGCGGTTGCAAGTTGCAACGGCCGCGCGAGACAAATTCAAAATGGATATAGAGTGAGAGAGAAAGCAAGACGTTTTCTCTTTTCAGATCTTGTTCTTTTGCTACAGACGTCAATTCCTCCTTCAGTTATAGATTCACAACGGATGGCGTACGAGTAACGGCTTCAGCAGAGGTTTCTCCAATTGTCCGCAATGGAAGTTGCTCGCGCTTTTCTCCTCCTGTTGCTTACAACTCCACAGAGCGAACGAGAATACTGGGCAGGCAGCAGGGCACCCATGCCTGTAGCCTGAACCTGGCAGTAGCAGTACACTGACAGTAGCGGTACACGCTATTCTAGAAATTATTAGTATGCAAGTATAGGAGTAATAGAAAACCGCTTTGACCACCGGTGCTCTGTGGTCACGAACGTGGCCGCCACTGGCGGAAAGAACGCATACAACTCGCTTTGAGAATGCACTGCGTAGACCTTTATTTGTTAAGCAATTGGACAAATATCTGACACGTGAATCGAGTAATTTTCCGAAGGAAAAAAACAACGGTTCGGCCAACATGCGCACATTAAATAAGAATCGGCGAGACTAGGAAGGAGACTGTCCAGTTTCGGGGAGGGAGAGGCAGCGGCAGATCCGCTGGTGTACTTCCGGTGCGACTAACTTTGTCATCCAGGCCAAGGAACACAGGCTTCTCAAGACGCTTGAGACCGACGGCTCATTTCATTGGACGAATGGCGAACGCAACCACATCCACCTGAACAAAAAATCGAGCACGGAGCGGCGACCGCCTGCAGTCGGATTGACGGGTTCTCGGAATGTCTCCGACCGCCCGTCGAGCGCGTTGATCAGTCGAGCGACTCGTCTCTCCAGCATTTCCTTGATTGCCATCGGTTCTTGAAAATCGCGCGTCTGGTACAGATACCTAAGCGTGTCTCTAAAAATGTCCAGCAGCTCCTTCTTGACGTTTGAAATGCGTCTCGACAAAGAGCCCACTGGAGGCTCGGAAGCGTCACCGGCGGCCCTTGCGTTGTTGCCGACCGGGGCGTAGGGGCCGGGGCAGGTTTCCCAGTGCCGGATGAAGTCGCAGGCAGGCACACCTTTACGCAGACAGCTATCGCACGTCTTGGGGTGGTGGCCACAGTACACCTTGTAGTGGCATACGATGTCCCTGAGCTCGCCCTGGAACGCGCAGCCATGCGTAATGTTCGTGCAATAGACCCGTCGCGACGCCATATGTTCAAGGCGGAAGACTAGCACCTGGACGTCGCCTCTCGCGAACGAGAAATCGTCCTTCGGGCAGACTCTGCTGTTGCCGAAAACGTGCAACCAGCAAAGCACGCACACGCTGTGACCGCACGGCAGCATAAGTATCTCTGCCGGCACCACTTGGCACAATGCACACACGAGGGAGTCTGGCAGCGGGCGCCTGAACAGAATGGGCAGACCATCGAGCAAATAGTCGTAGCCTCTCAAGATGTACCATCTTCCTTCCAACTGGGCCATCTCCCGGCGCAGAGTCCTGATGTCGTGAATCCGCGACGTCCTCGGTGCACTAACCTCGCTGGCTTCGAACCTGGCGGTGCTGGCAGTGCTTCCCATAGCTGGCTAGATGACGTAAACTGGCCCCGAAAGCGCCCTGGTTGAACCACGTGCGACGAGTGCTTCCAGAGTCTGCGTTGGCTGCGAGAGGTTCACGGCCCGAGCTGTTCGGTGACCATGACGAGACAGGCGACGCTCGTACTTCGAAGGCTTGCAGATGCACTGTCTAGTCAGTGAAGGAGGACGCGAGGGTGTTGTGCGCCCTCTCAGTAGTCTGGCCAATCAAGGCTTGTGGCCAGGGTATAGTGCGGGAGTGGGTAAAGACGCCGGGTTCCCATAATGTACCCCCTCTCTCCAGGTCGAGAGCCTCCGCAGTGCTCGAAGGAACCATCTCCCTTTTAAGGGGCTTTGAGCGAGAATAGCCGAACGAAAAGTTGAGAAATACTCACACTAACCATTTATTTTCGCCCTAAAGTTCAAGTGTTACTGACAGGCGTGCAAGAACCAACAGGAAGTGGCCTTCGCTTTTCCTTTGTGATCCCGTGACGAAGGCCATCAACATAAGCGGAGGGGAGAGTTCCCGGACTCCTTTCTACTGTCGCCTTTGTGAGCCGTATCTGCTATGACTGGACGTGACGCCTTTCGACGGCCAACTCGTTCGCTTCTTGGAAGGCGATTTCGTGGTCGGCGCGCGGGCAATGAGCGGCGAAGGGGTTTGCTTTCTCAGTTCATTGACCGGACGTCATTTTTGCGTTGTCTGTTTCTCTGATTGAGGTTTCCTGTCTCGCCGATGTATGGGGCCGGGAACTCGGACCATGCAATTTTGCAGTAAAACTTTGACATGTGACATGTTCTAAAAGATTATGTACCAATTATAGTTGGTACGTGATCTTTTTGGAAATGCTGTGAGCTAAATTAACGTTCACAGAAAATGTTAGAGATGACAGGACAACGCCCGGCTGTTTCTCTCTGGGAATGCGGTCTGCCTGTAGCGCTTGATTCTGGCTGTGATTCATTCCTTTCCTATTCTTGTTCCTTCAGAGCTGCGATCTCTCTTTTTTTTTTTGCTGTAGCTAGCGGCCAGACGCTTACTGGGCCATCACGGCGTCACCAAAGCTTCTTTCTGTTTCGCGCTTCTTCGAGATGATTTTAGCATAGCGCGTATCGCTACCGCTTACTACTCACTAATTCCGGCACGCCAGGAATTCACGCTGCTGATGGGAGCGTGGCGCCTGGAGCCTTCAGGGTGCATGCTTTGCGCATGCGTAGAAGGGGGCTCGCGGTAAGCGGAGTTGCGCTTTTCGCATTATTGTGAGGCACATCCGCACCTCCATCCTTGTCACGACCAAATCGTGTGAGGTGCCCATGAAACAGCGTGGTGTGTAGCGGAATGAAAACTATGCCCGCGTGCGCACGCAAATACAGGTGATTTGTCATGCGAATAAATAATCTGTGACAAAACAGAAAACATGCTGACAACTAAGAAACCATAGGAATAGGCAGAAAAAAATCCAGTCATAAACACACACGTCACGGGGCATAGCAATTGCAGGAGAACTTGTCTTGAATTCTAATAATAATAATAATAATTGGTTTTGGGGGAAAGAAAATGGCGCAGTATCTGTCTCATACATCGTTGGACACCTGAGCCGCGCCGCAAGGGAAGGGATAAAGGAGGGAGTGAAAGAAGAAAGGAAGAAAGAGGTGACGTAGTGGAGGGCTTCGGAATAATTTCGACCACCTGGTGATCTTTAACGTGCACTGACATCGCACAGCACACGGGCGCCTTAGCGTTCTTCCTCCATAAAAACGCAGCCGCCGCGGTCGGGTTCGAACCCGGGAACTCCGGAACAGTAGCCGAGCGCCCCAACCGCTGAGCCACCGCGGCGGGTCTTGAATTCTAAAATTCTAAAATGCTTGGATTGCAAAAAACTGAATTTTTGCACAATTACACTGCACAGCATACACACACTACAGCAGCAATGAAAAAAGTTATCATTTCCAGTCTCTAATTTTGTTGGCATGGTCTTGTCGTAAACAAACATAATCGGGAGAAAGTGAGCGCTTCTCACACCGTGTACCTGTTCGGAAATGAAAAATATTATACACAAATTTCAGTCAGCATGTTCTTGCGTTTTTCTGATGAAATGCACCCAAGGCTCTCCTTACCACGTGCAATATTGAACTGCCTTGCGTAACTTTCGAGAACATATCGGGTCGCTAAATTTGGCACTGGTTCTATTCGCTGGTTGTCATTTCTGAGCACCCGCACGGTTATGGCGTAATCAGGTACCGACCTGGTATATGTTGTGCGCAATAACTGCTTAATGGACGACTTGCAGAAATCTGTGTGTCAGCTTCTCCGCAAGGCTTATTTTCCGACCAAAGGGTCTCCCCCCCTTCCCAGAAGACACTCTCGCGTTCTTTGTGGAAACGAAAAAAGTCAAGTTCACCTTTCTGAGTGAACTCAGGAATGTCGCGAGTTTACTTCAAGATGACCCCGGAGAGCCGTCGAAAGAGTACAATGGTACACTATATCGAAAAGGGCATTGCAGTCAACCTTGTCCCCCGCCGAGGTGGCTCAGTGGTTAGGGCGCTCGGCTTCTGATCCGGAGTTCCCGGGTTCGAAGCCGAGCGCGGCGGCCGCGTTTCGATGGCGGCGAAATGCTAAGGCACCCGTGTGCTGTGCGATGTCAGGGCACGTTAAAGATCCCCAGGTGGTCGAGATTATTCCGGAGCCCTCCACTACGGCACCTCTTTCTTCCTTTTTTTCTTTCATTCCCTCCTTTATCCCTTCCCATAGGGCTAGGTTCAGATGCACAACGATATATGAGACAGATACTGCGCCATTTCCTTTTGCCCCCTCCCCCCCCCCCCCAAAAAAAAAAAAACAATTTTCAGTCAACTTTGCTGCTGGCGGTGGCAAGGAACGAAATAAAAAGTAATAGGCTTTTGTTCCTGTGTCGGCAGTCGAGGGCTACCTCATACTAAACTTTCTCAAAATTTTCTGCTGAGCGATACCGTTGCCACTCTGACCTGTGTTCCTTCCTGCCGACCGCAGTGCCACCTTTGTTGACAAACATGACGCTTATACTGGGGGCAGGTTTCCTTTTGTGCGGTTGACAAAATTCCTTGCGCCGAATGCGACGCAAGCTACATCGGCGAAACCAAAAATCTCAACGAAAGAATTCGGCGACATAAAAACGACGTCCGCAACTTCGCAAGAGAGCGCAATCCTGTAGTCGAACATTCCGAAGACTCAGACAAAAAAAAAAAAAAAACGTCGACTAAACCAGCATCCTCGGAACCGAAACAAATTACCACAAAAGGCCCCTGCTGGAATCCTGATACATGTAAACCACCCCGAACAACATCAACCGCACAAAAGGAAACCTGCCCCCTGTATATGCCCGGGGACTTCGCTCTGTAACTCGACGAAAAAAGTCGCCATTGACGACCTCCCCACAGTGCGACAACGTGACTAACAGCCTTAACCCCCCCCCCCCCCCCCCACGCCTTTCGCATCACAGCTGTCATTCCTTTGACCCCCGCCTCCCCTCCATCTAGCTACTGCCTCCAGCCACCACTGATGAAGGAGCCGAGCCGGCTTCGAAACGATGGGTTCGAAATTAAAATTTTTTGGTTGGAGATTTCAGTTTATTATAAATTGACAGTAGCGCCCCCTTTTCCCCCAAAGCCTTCACTACCGTACGGTGTGGGAGTGGGCGCGGGTTTTTCACGTGAGCGAAACAGGTTTCTGAATGAAAACAGCCTCCACGACCGTGACTGCCCCATCATATTCCACATGGCAAGTCCTCGAATTAAAATAATAATAAAAAACAAATCTATGCAATGGTCGTGCTTTTCGGAGTGTTTCGCCACTAGCTTTCGCAAACACGGACATCACTTTGTGTTGGCGAAGTCCTTCCGAGAATCTTGTCCTCTCATTATGGCGGGAGGGAGGGCGTTTCCGAGCTTTGACATTGCTTGAATACCTGCTTTCCAAGTGCAAAGTACGTACATACATGAGAGAGCTGCTCGCTGATGCCTTTTAATTAAATTAATAACCCGAATAACCTGAAGGCAGATTGGGCTGGTGTCCATGCAAAAGGAGAAGGGGTGGCGATGATCGAAACGGTAGCGAAAATGTTTCCCGAAATCACAGCGAAGAAAGTCAAGCCTGCGAGACCTTCAATGCGGTGAATAAAGCTGGTGGTGCAGCCATTCTGCGTGAAGTCGGCAATCTTTTTTTTTTAACTTTTTGAAACTTTGCGTCAAGGGTTCCACCCTAGACATATACTGTGGCACGCACTAGTGACTTGTGTTCTTCAACAAAACGGAATGTAGTACTCTGTCGGGAATACAGCCGCGCGGGTCTGGCGCTCGGGTCACATTAAAAACTGGCCATGTGAGACCGCCATAAACAGTGCAGGCCGATCAACACAGTGAGGTTAATTGGAAGCCCGTCAACATTTTTTGTTGCCATATACCCAATACCGCACGCATTCAACGGAAACTAATCAGCCGTCTCCAAGTTATTTTATCGTTTTTTGTCGCTTTATCGTCGTCAGGAACCTCCTGACCCTCCTCGCGCCTTACTTGTCAAGGTCGAATTGCAGATACCTCGGCACACGGCCTCACGCCATCGTCACTCATCCCTTCAAGAAAGGCCAACCAGTAAGTAGCTCGAACTTACCTCCTGCGCTAAAATGCACTGTTCTCTCAACAGTGAACTCGTAGAAGGTGGTAGTTCTGCGTGGTTATCCATCATGCGGCATCTTTGCACACGCAGCACCTGCAACAGCGTCGCAACGTTGTCGCAAATTTATGACCGTGCAGACACAAAGTGCTCCTAACCCATCCAAGCCTGGCTTTTTAACGTACTCTTTTTGTCAGAACAAAGGAGGGCGACGTCATCAGCATAGGCCAAAATTTTAATTTCGCACCGTACTAGCGAGAGGCCATGAGCAGGTGTGTTGGAATTACAAAGGCGATGCCGAACAGGTGACTTAAGGAAAATATGTTTGCTGAGCTCTTGGTTGTTAGGGGGAGCCAGTGTTCCACGAGGCTCTTGTTCGGTGGGGTGTAAGGCCGCGCTTCATTAAGATCTCGTAGGCTTTATAATTACTTTTAACTTGAGTTCTCTGGACGCCTCCGGTCTACGCGAAGAGTTCTCGGAACTCCCCTGTAGGGCGTCCCCCCGCAAACATGCACAAAGGCGCGGAAGTCATTCTCGTCTTAACAGCATCGCTATGACGGCCGACTACTCGCATTGATAATGGTGGTTCAACAGCGCAAACACACACAGACCAAGAAAGAGACAAGACACACAAACAAGCGCTGAACTTACAACTGATTTTTTATTAGGAAGAAGTACGTCATATATACGAATAATCCTACCAGTCACTTACCCTCACGGCAGGGCAAGCGAGCAGCGTTGATTGGTTCCCTAAACTATTAACGAAAATTGGAGGGGCAACTTAAGCTCCACTTAAGAGTTGGCCCGATAACATTAATGAGTTAACGCACGGGCATGCGGAATTGGTCATTCTGAAGTTTATACATTTCGTTCTCAACTTTATACGTTCGCAGGCCTCTGGGATTTTTCTCACCACTTATTCCGCAATAGTGCCACGGTTAAGGGATGCGTCACCGTCCTGCGATGGAAGACGCTGCCACTGTTGGGGCTTGTGCGCCCCAGAGCAACCTCTCGCGATAAATCATTGATTGAGCAGCCACCTGCCACAGTGATCACTTTGCTCACAATCCGGTGGTCAGATTGGGATGACCCCACAAGGTTACGTGACCTTCCCAGCCCACCTAGGTTGCTTCTCCAGCGGGTGGCCACCTGGACCACCCTCCTTCAATGCTAGTGCGTTAAAATGATGCCGCTCCATATCACTGCCCCGGAACATGAACTGATCAAGCACAAACAGGAGCAGCAGCAGCGCATGCATGGCTGGGCCCATTCCGGATTGACGGAAGTATAATGTGCTTCAGAGTGCCGGTCAGTGCTGCCGGAGACAATTAAGTCAATTAAGTCCGCTTCGTTGGAGTGTGCAGAATAGGTCAAAGTGGTAGTGCTCTCGAAAGCGCAATTCGGCGCATACTTATAATTTTTGGCTACGTTTGTTTGCGATTACCACTTGTGCATTCGTATGAGGAGACTATAGTGAGGACACCCTTGTAGACATCCTCTTTGCTGTCGCCGAAGGGCTTAGATATCCCTTTCTTTGCCCGTGGTCCATCTTCCACAGGGCCCTGAGTGTGGCCTTGCCTGCTTTTGGAGTAATGCACGGCTCAGTCCCTGCGAACGCTGCCATGAGTACTGCATTCAGCGCAGCCGAGCATGTCGCCCCTTATCACGTCTGGCTCTGTGCAGAGAGCTAAGGATTTCGATTGACGTTATTCTCTCTACGGGCAACTGGCGGGGTCTCTTCGCTGATAAGCAGCCTAGGTTCAGGGCGTTTCACGTGGTTCTCCCGCTTCTCGGAGACAGCCATATCGTCCCACAGTGACGGCATTAACGAACGAACGCGATATGGAGACACTGACTGCAAGTGCGCTGCACATCGCGGACTCATAAATGATGGCTGCAAATCATATCAACTTCTTCTCAGCGAGAATAAGAGATTCGATAAATCTCGGGTTTCGCACTACCTCGTGCTGCCCGCACTAGTGTCAACTTCGTCGCCGACTGTGTCTTAAGGGTCTCTGGCTACTGCATTGGGATTAAAAAAGTGCAGTATTTTACAAATTTTTAGCCGCCGGAGAAAAAAAACGGAAATTAGAAAAATACCCGCAAAGAGCTCGCAACACTTCTACCCTGCGTAATTCAAAATTCTGGAACCTCGATCAAAGTGCGACCCCACGATGGCGCGAGCATGTGACCGCGTCGACACGTAATCCCACGGTCACTTCCGCAGCCCACTTCTGTCACATTGTCGCGAAGCATAAAATGAAATTGTATCACCTCCCGTAGCAAAAGGACCAAAAGGCGCCAACTGTTCGTTATGACGTTTTCATGTCTTGGCACATGAGTGCACCAGTAATCACTTGTGGCACACCAATAAAAGGCACGTACAGCGCGGACAATTGCGGGAAGCCCAATGAAAGCCCCCACATATACCTATGCCTCCAGGAAAGAAAAGGCAAAAGTTGCGACCATACTACACCAATACATGGTCTCATTCCAATCTTCTCAAAATCTCTCAAAATTTGTTATTTGTTTCCTCAGAATCCTCAATTTTTATTTATGAGCCGCTTGAGATAAGCCTGAATGACTTTTTCTATTGTTTGGATCTGCACCAAACACGTGCCATCGCTTCTGAGACAACAGCAACAAAAACATGGTCAAACAGGAATCAATTAATGGACTTGTACGCAGCAGGTAGAATGTTGGAAAAATGAAAGCACCATGGTGGTGCTTTTCCCACCGTAGTGAGGCGCCGTGCCACATGCATGGTACTCCGCTGCATATTTCCCGGTCCTGTCGAGTACAGCGTACTGTATATATGCGTCTCTTGCGCAGATATACGTACTGAGTTTATGGGTGCCGTACAGGATAGGACGTGGTTAACTCGCCCGATAGGGTTAACTCGTGGGAAGTAAAGCAGAGTCAAATTCAGCTCCCGCGTTATAAACGCCAGGAGCCGTGCAAGTGTCAGCAACCACCCCGACCAAGCCTGCACGTATCCAACTTGGGCTCGATAGAGCAAGGTGCTTGTTGCACCCACCGGTGGGAATCGGATACGCTTGTCACTAGGCTACAGGCGTGGCACTAGCTGCAGGGTTTCTGGGAGCCTTTATGTTTAAGACATTTGCTGTAGCAGCCAGAAAGAGGCGCTGGTCACACAACCACGGCATGCCCACCTTGGAACAGCGATTGTTTGCAACCAAGACTATTCCCATTCCCCCACACAGGGTAGCTCATGTCGATATGAGGAAGACGAAGTTGTTTTGTATCAGAACCCTGCCTTCTAGACAGCAGTTTTTAAGTATTTGTGAAAATTACCAGTGAGCCGCCGCTCCATTTTTGTCACGGCGATGGAAGTGGAGGCCGCTGGACCTCGTTTAGAACCTGGTGGGTAGGCAATGGCCTTCCAGAGAAAGCGTCTCTGCCACATGAGTGATTCCAGCAGCCAGGACACTCTGGTGTACTCGGTGTCTAGTGATGACTCCTCGACGGATGCCGAGTTCGTACCGGTCGTTAGGAAAAAGGCCAAGCGCAGACTGCGCAGACAAGCCGAGTCGTCCTCATCAAGCCCGTCAAAGGTCATCAGGGCGGAAAGTGCTCCGGTGCAAACAGTCTCGCTTGTGGCACAGGAACCATCAGAACTCCTGAACCTCCAGGACAGGCAAGTCACCTCTATGTATCTGGAAAGCCTCCTAGAGGGAGGGGTAGAAGACGTGAGAATAAAACCATTTAAAAACGTGATTGCCATTGATGCCAAGGAGTGGGACACCCTAGAAATATTGATCGCCATCACCAAACTCGACAATGTCAGCGTACGCCCACTCCAAGGCAGCGGCACTACGGCCGGCGTAATTTACAACGGTGACATCATCATCTGTGATGCCGATTTACCCATGTTAATCAAAATGCTGAATTTCAGCCTTTCAATAATTCATGTCCAGTTCCCTGGCAGGTCTAAGTGCTGGCCTTCGAGGTTGAATGTATACCATTATACTTGAAGCTTGGGCATTTTCGACTGTCAGTTCGACCTTTAGTCCCGACGCCGCTACAATGCAGGAGGTGCATGAGGGTGGGTCACGTGAGCGGTGTCTGCAACAAATCCATCGTGTGCCCGAGATGCTCCAAGCCACAGAGCGCAGACATTTGTCGAGCGGTTGCCTTCAAGCGTGCAAACTGCCGCGGCCTCCACGACTCCTACTCGAATGACTGCCCCCGTCTTAAGACTTATAGAAGCCGCCTCCCGTCAGCCTTTGGACTGCCAAGTTTTTTCCGAGGGAACCTCGCTAAAAGCACGAAGTTTTTTTAATCCCGTCATGTTGATGATTTGAAAGAAATTTTGGCCGAAACGGGCGCGAAATGTCCGCCCGGTGCATCGTTCAAACATGCGTCTCTGCGCCCTCGAAAAGGTTTAACGGTTCCTCTTTCTTACACAGCTGTCACCGACCATGGTACCTGATCGAAGCAGCGTGCGGCTGCAAGGCAGGCGTTGCATTAAAATGCAAACATGCCAAATGTGACTAACCATAGAACGTATTAAAACCCCTTATGAAATCCTCTTCTCGCGAGCACTGATAAGTTTTTGCATTTCATGTGTGTGAGGTTATATCATGGTACCGTACAATGCGTGCTGCGACAAAAGAAAACAGCGAATGTTCTAAGATATTTTTGTGAGCGGTATGTTCTACGTTCAGGCTTTTATGGGATTGCAGCCAGTGAAGGTGGAGTATGTGCTCAAACATATTGGAGGCATTAAGTACGGCCTGAATGACCTCTTACAAGCCCAAGAATTAGGAGAGTGCGAAGACCTTGCTACTGGTGAAAACAATCAAGGAGGCATAAGAGGACTGTTTGAATGGGAGTAGGGATCGTGGCCTGAATGCCGAACGGTGCAACTTTGATACTGAAGAAACATGACATGTAAGCAGACGTTGACGTCACAGTCCTCATTCGGCGGTTGAAACCGAAACAAAAAGAGCGCGAGAAAGAAATGTTATTATAAATTATTTAGCGCTCGTATGACAATACAAGGTTGTAATCCATGTATTAATGCCTTACGCATCATTACAAACCAGAAAACACGCACCCGAAGTTATGTGTCTATGCTCCTTTAAGGCGGAGCTTAAGCGTTTCGTCCAACCTTTTTTTATTGCGCTACGCGTGCTTAATAGCGCCGTGTGCATCGAACTCCGGAGTTTGATGCGCACGGCGCTATTAGGCAAGCATAGCGCAATAAAAAAAATTTGGAGGAGACACTTAAGCGATACGGCGCAGGAAACCTTATGGTCTGCATGCTTTTGCTGTGACTTTTTGTTGTTAAGCTATATGAAGCGTATGCTTTCGATCATATGGGGAACAGCGCTAACACATTAGGGAGCGAAAGCGCAACACAGGTGCTGATTAGCAACTGGCATTTATATATATATATATATATATATATATAGCAGACAAGGCAAATGAAATGAGGGGCTCGTTTGACAAACATATTAAGGAAGCCAGCAGTATATATATATATATATATATATATATATATATATATATATATATATATATATATATATATATATATATATATATATATATATATATATATATATATATATATATATATATATATATATATATATATATATACATACCGCAACGCCGCAATCAGGAAAAAACAGATTCAACTTGCTACGTGGAAAGATGGCGACGAAAAAGGGCACGTGCTCAGCTCATGACAAAAGAAACTTAACAACAAATGAAAAGGATGAAATGAAAGTAAGTGGCGAGGTGAATATGGCACGTGCTCATTTCAAAAGGCAGAAAGGGGGGCCGATAAAATGACACTAAAAAGGAATGATCTAGGGAAAAGAAACAAGAACAAGGGTAAAATCAACATCGGGGAGGCGGCTGGCGAGTATCAGGACTGATGCCCCCCCCCCCCCCCCCAAAAAAAAAAAAAGCGATTTCTTTTGAAAATAATTTGATAGACGGCGCACTGACACAACTGTGATCTTTCTTATTGATCATAAAAGCTTGCCAGATTTCTCGAGCATGCTGGCTGAAATATTTCTTGATTATGCGCGTTTTGTCAAGCAGGGGAGAGCATTTGCGTTGTGTTGGGTTTAATGGCGCATAAGCAAGTAAGGCTTTTGGCGCATGACAGCCTTATCGCTTTCTTTTTCCATGGTCCATCTTTCACAGGGCCCTGACTGTACATTTGGAAGAACTGCACGGCTCAGTTGCTGCGAATGCTGCCATGAGTACTACATTCAGCGTAGCCGACCATGTTGCTCCTGTTCGCATCCAGCTCCGTGCAGAGAGCCAAAAGGTTTCGCTTGACGTTATCCTCTCTACGGGCAACTGGTGGGGTCTCTGCGCTGATAGGCTGCTTAGGTTCTGGGCACTTCACGTGGTTCTCCGCTCTGTTCGGAGACAGCCATTACGTCGCACAGTGATGGCATTAACAAACGAACGCGATATGGAGTTACTGACTGCAAATTCCCTGCATATCGCGGACTCATAAATGATGGCTGCAAATCATATCAACTTCCTCTTAGCGAGAATGCAAGAGCTCCGATAAATCTCAGGTTGTGCACTACCTCGCGCTGCCCGCACTGCGGTCAACTTCGTCGTCGACTGTGTCTTAAGGGTCTCTGACTACTGCATTGGGATTTTAAAACGTGCAATATTTTACAAATTTTTAGCGCCTGGCAAAAAAAAACGAAAATTAGAAAAATGCCCGCAAAGAACTCTTAACACTGTAACTATCCTGGGTAATTAAAAATTCTGGAACATCGACCAAAGTGCATCGACCCAACGGTGACGCGAGCACGTGATCACGTCGGCACATAATCCCATGGTTCCCACTTCTGTCACATGATCGCGAGGCGTAAAATGAAATGGTATACCGTCCCGTAGCAAAAGGACCAAAAGGCGTCAACTGTTCGTTGTCACGTATTGATATCTTGGCACGTGACTGCACCTGTAATCAATTGTGGCATATCAATAAAAGGCACGTACAGCGCGGACAACTCCGCAAAGCCTACTTAAAGCTCCACAAGTCCCTATGCCTCTGGGAAAGAAAAGGCAAAAGTTGCGACCGTACGACACCAATACATGGTCTCATTCCAATATTTTCAAAATCTCTCAAAATTTGTTATTCGTTTCCCCAGAATCCTCAATTTTTATTTATGAACCGCTTGGGATAAGCCTGAATGACTTTTTCTCCTGTTTGGATCTGCACCAAACATGTGTCATCGCTTCTGAGACAACAGCAACAAAAACATGGTCAGACAGGAATCAATTAATGGTCTTCTACGCTGCAGGTAGAATGCTGCAAAAATTATAGCACCGTGGTGGTGCTTTTCCCACCATAGCGAGGCGCCGTGCCACATGCTTGGTACTCCGCTGCATATTTCCCGGTCCTGTCAAGTACAGCGTACTGTATATATGCGTCTCTTGCGCAGATATACGTACTTATTTTATGGGTGCCGTACAGGATAGGACGTGGTTAACTCGCCCGATAGGGTTAACTCCTGGGAAGTAAAGCAGAGTCAAGTCCAGCTCCCGCGTTATAAACGCCAAGAGCCGTGCAAGTGTCAGCAACCACCCCGACCAAGCCTGCACGTATCCAACTTGGGCTCGATAGAGCAAGGTGCTTGTTGCACCCACCGGTGGGAATCGGATACGCTTGCCACTAGGCTACAGGCGTGGCACTAGCTACAGGGTTTCTGGGAGCCTTTATATTTCGGGCATTCGCTGTACTAGCCATTACGAGGAGTGGGTCACACAATCACGGCATGCCCTCCTTGAAACAGCGATGTTTGCAACCAAGACTATTCCCATTCCCCCACAACAGGGTAGCTCATGTCGATAAGAGGAAGACGAAGTTACTCTGTATCAAAACGCTGCCCTCGAGACAGCATTTTAAAGGTATTTGTGAAAATTCCCAGGGAGGCGCCGCTCCATTTTTGCCGCGGCGATGGAAGTGGAGGCCGCTGGGCCTCCTTTAGAACCTGGTGGGTAGGCAACTGCCTTCCATAGAAAGCGCCTCTGCCACACGAGTGATTCTAGCAGCCAGGACACTCTGGTGTACTCGGTGCCAAGTGATGACTCCTCGACGGACGCCGGGTTCGTAGCGGTCGATAGGAAAAAGGCCAAGCGCAGACTGCGCAGACAAGCCGAGTCGTCCTCATCAAGCCCGTCAAAGGTCAACAGGGCGCGAAGTGCCCCGGCGCAGTCTCGCTTGTGGCACCAGTAACCATCCTAACTCATGAACCTTCAGAACAGGCAAGCCAGCTCTGTGTATCTGGAAAGCCTCGTACCAGGAGGGGTCGAAGACGTGAGAATAAAACCTTATATAAACGTGATTGCCATTGATGCCAAGGACTGGAACGCACTAGAAATATTGATCGCCTTCACCAAACTCGGCAATATCAGCGTACGCTCACTCCAAGGCAGCAGCACGACGTCTGGCGTAGTTTGCAACGGTGATATCGCAATCTGTGACACTGATTTACCCATGTTAATCAAATCGCTGAACGACAGCCTTTCAATAATTCATGTCTAGTTCCTTGGCAGGTCTGAATGCATCAAGCTGACCTTCGAGGTTGAATGTATACCATTATACTTGAAGCTTGGGCATTTTCGACAGTCAGTTCGACCTTTCGTCCCGAAGCCGCTACAGTGCAGGTGGTGCATGAGGATGGGTCACGTGAGCGGTGTCTGCAAAAATTCTATCGTATGCCCGAGATGGTCGGAGCCACAGAGCGCAGACATTTGCCGAGCGGCTGCCTTGAAGCGTGCAAACTGCCGTGGCCTCCATGACTCTTCGTTGAATGACTTCCCCCGTCTTAAAACATAGAAACCGGGTTCCGTCAGCCTTTGGACTAACAAGTTTTATTCAAGGAGGTAACCTGGCTTAAAGCATGAGGCTTTTTTAATACCGCCTTGTTCACGATTTGAAAGAAATCTTGGCGGAAACGGGCGCGAAGTGTCGGCCCGGTGCATCGCACAAACATGCGTCTCTGCGCCCTCGAAAAGTTTTAACGGTTCCTGTTTCTTACACAGTTGTCACCGACCAGGCGCCTGGTCGAAGCAAGGTGCGGCTGCAAGGCAGGCGTTGCACGAAAATGCAAACATGCCAAATCAGACTAACCATAGAATGTTGCATAGCCACGGCGTCTGCACGGACAATTACGAGGCACAGACAGCTCGAACATAGAAGACGTTTATTTGGGGTGTGTGATTGCTTTTATCCCCTGAAGTGGAAAGGGAAGTGGGAGCGGAAAAAAGGCATTGAAGAGTTCGGCGCACGCGCAGCACTCTAGCATGACGAAGACAACACTATACCCTCTCCTCAAAAATGGAACCGTTGCACTGGCTTCCGCTGCCTCGTTGACCGACGCAGGACTTTCTGCGAAGCTTCGGCCGCACTCAAGGTAGGTGGGAGAGGAGAGGTGCGAGGCTGAATATTGTTCCCCGCAATTTGCCCTGTGTCAGGAGAATCATCTGGGGCGGCCGCTTCCAAGGGAGTGGTTGCATTGGCGGCCGTGCTGGGACCTTTCGTCAGGCTGGGCCCTGGACCACGAGCAGTCGTATCGGTGACCGGAAACCTTGGTGACGAACCCGAGCGGCGCTCCTGATCGACGTGCCGCTTGACGATGGCAGTGGGAGTCTCTAGGCTTACCATCCGTGCTCCTGTCGCCGATTTGACACAACCAGGGATCCACTTCTCTTCCTGTCCGCAATTGCGGACGTACACGCTGCTGTCTGGCGGCAGTGTCCAGTCGTGGCGCCCCTCAGTTGGACCTGCAACATTCACAGGGAAGCAGGTGTCTAGACGCGATCTTATTTGATACCAGAGGAGCATCTCTGAAGGTGATTTGCCAGTCTTTACAGGTGCTAGTCTATAACTGAACAGCAGCCGTACCAATTTCTCGTTGAGATTGCCGCCCTTTATTTTTTGAATACCCTCCTTTATCGTTCGCTCCGCCCTTTCAGCAGCTCAGTTTGACTGTGGGTGAAAAGTTGCCGTGCACAGATGCGTATTGTTTTTTGCTGTAAATGTTGCAAATTCCTTACTCTTGAACTGTGTGGCGTTGTCAGATACTATTGTACGTGGCACACCAAAAGGGGCAAACATGCTCCTCAGAGCCCTTATTGTGCTTTCTACGTTTGCATGCTTCATAGGAATCGTTTCGATCCATTTGGAGTGCGCGTCCACTACAACCAGGATCATCTTCCAGGTAACGGGTCCTCCGAAGTCGATATGGATCAAATACCACCGTTCTTCAGTCTTCGGCCAGTTTAGGGGAGGTGCAGCCGATGGCATAGGTAAATTTGCTATTCAATTTACACAATGGGGCGCGCTGCTCTATGTCGCGGTCAAGTCCTGGCCACCAAAATAGGGAGCGTGCCACGGCTTTCATAGCCGATGATCCTTTGTGGGTTTCGTGAAGTTGCAGGAAGCGTGTTCTCGTGTAGTTGCAATGGAGTCCGTTTGGAAACTGCTCTGGCACAATCCGCTGCGAATACTGCGGTGTTTAGATGCCCAAGCGTTAGAAGGCATACTGGGGTCATTTGGGAGATAACGGGGGCTGTTTGCTTTACACCTTACCGTGCATGTAAATATTACTTGAGGAAACGAAGAAAAGGGCGACACTTATACATAACTATGATAAGCACTTGGCAGATTTAAGTTAATTTTTATACAATTATGGGCCCAGCAAACAACGCAAAACCGCCTATCACTACTGCATACATGGCCACGGCAGCAACTCATACTGGTGAGAGTAATAGTTATGTCTCGTGGTCAAAATTGTGAACAGAAGGAACAGTGTACTCACAAAATGTGAATATTGTCAGCCCTAAGAGGAGAAAAATCATCGCCGACACCACGAACATAGCGAACAGGAAGAACCTCATCAAGCTCTCGTCTTCGAAGAGGTCCATGACAGCCAACCATCCTGCAAGACAGCACGACTGCTCTTCTATAGCATTGCTGGCTTTGATCCGCATGTGGGTGTGTCCGTAAATAATAAGGCCGATCAAGTAGACCGCAAGAAAGGCACTGCCGGGGTAACTGAGCTGCCACGTCAAGCATCATTCTTCAGGCACGACTGCACAGGAAGACACTTCTCTCGCGTTACTTTCAAACGGCTGACATATTTTTGGAGCTGCAAATTGCGAACTTGTTGTTGTTGCCTCACATACTATGGCACATACCCACGGTGGGGGATTGGCCAGGGTTTGGTGCAGATCCAAAGAGGAAAAACTCACCCAGGTATAAGAGCGAACTTACAGGTTTTTCTGGCGCAAGCAATTGGTCTTCTTTGTCTTCTCATTCGGCTTTTAGCAGCCCGCTCTTGCCATCATTTGGCGCCACCACATTTGGGTTCAGCCACAGATCTGTTTGTACCGCTGTTCTAAATTTCCTGATAGAATCTCACCGACTGCCTTGCTAAGTGTTTCAAAATTTTCTTTTCTATAATATATTACATTTCGACTTAATCATTATTATTTAATCCCACTCTTTATTATTATTCTTACAATTTTGAAATCAAAACTCTCATCCCTTTTCTGTTCATGAGGAAGAATTCACCGGTGTTGCGCTCACACGTGCTTTTCCTTTTTATTATCTGCGTTCAGGTGAACAGCGACCCGATTCTTGGCCGATCCCCCAGAGTGGGTATGTGCAATCTTTTGAAACAACAACAACAACAACAACAACAACAACAACAACAACAACAACAACAACAACAACAACAGCAACAACAACAACAACAACAACAACAACAACAACAACAACAACAACAACAACAACAACAACAACAACAACAACAACAACAACAACAACAATCACAACAACCATCACAACAACTACAATCATAACAACAATCACAACAATCACAACAACAATCACAACAACAATCACAAGAACAATCACAACAATCACAACAACAATCACAACAACAACAACAACAACAACAACAACAACAACAACAACAAATGTTGCGAAAATAGCAAACGATCAAACCAGAAAAAAACCCAGGAGTACTACGACTGTGTAAAGCGGTGTTCAACGATAGCTGTTTAGGCGTTTAGTGTTGGGGATATTTTGAGGTGGAAAGGTACAGTGACCTCATATCCCACTGGTGCAGTGGTCAAGGAATGCACTGGCAGGCGGCTGTTCCCAACAGAGCCACCCGCAGGCTTATGCGACCCGGGTTGACCGTGACATTAACGAAACCACCGGTGACACCGATGGCGACGACGCTGACGGCGACAGTGACAAGAAAGCCAGGGACGGCCGCCAGACAGCAGTCGCTGTAAAATATTTATTCAAGGCATACAGAAATAACAAGTTGAATATGAAGTTAAGCATATCGCTTGAATTTAACCAATGAAAATCGACTCACAGCTCACCGTAAGGGGGTGGGGACACGAACAGGATGAAAGTAGAAGCAACTGAACATGTTTATCATGTTGCGAGCTCTTACAGCTTAACAATCAATCAATCGATCAATCAATCTTTTATTTCTTCCTCAGAAAAAGATTAACGGAGGACGAGGAGAGCTCGAAGAAAAAGTGGAAGTTTCCATTTGACGAGCTTCGAGCCCTTTATTTATATACAGTGGAAGATTTAGAAATGTACATCTGTTACATTAGAAAGTGTAACAGTCAGTACGTATAATATGCTATACAAAATAATATACGCTCATTCTCGAGCCACAAATAAAGGTCAATATATACAAGGCAGCCATGGTAGCAAAGTAATTTTACAGTGGAAAGAGAATTTCCAAAATACATGAAACATTTTCATACACGCTAACTCTCGCGCTATAAAGAAGGACTTAAGCGTATTGCTGTTAATGGTGCTTATGTTTATTCCTTGACAATGAAGGTTGTTTAGTAGGGTCGCTAGGGCATGACAGAGCATTTTGTCAGATTGTTTTAAATGTAAGGAATTTTCCAAATTAAATTGGTGCGTGTATTGTAGTGTCATGTTTGAGGGGTCAAGTTAGCAAGTGTGCGAAGAATTTCATGCGAGTCATGCTTATATCGCTTTTCAAGGTAGAATGAGTACAAAACCGATGCATGGAATAGAATTAAAGTCACTCTAATGACTGACTTGGACATTCTTTTTCATTCACAGGTATGGACATGCAGGTTTGCTTCAGCTGTTGCTCTTACTTGATTATGAATCTTGAAGAAAACTCAAGGCATATTTCTCCTGCAGGCATAATTGTGTTTCATTGTCCTAAATACTCGGAGTCTAGAGGCTGTTTTAACATGGCCTAAAACTAAGTGTTGGTAGCAGTCCAAGTCAAAGGTTTAGGTAGTCGGTGACACGGTGTAGTTATCAGCTGTCGCTAATGTGCAGTAAAATGCAGTATCTCAGTGCATTAAACATAAAAACATCTAGCCCATACAGTAGAAAAAAATCGCGGGCTGCTTTCAAATAGCAAGTCACGTCATGTGCACCAATAGAAAAATCGGAAAACCTTGCGAGCAAACGGTGCAGTACCTGTCTCATATATTGTTGGACACCTGAACCGCGCTGCAAGGGAAGGGGGAAAGGAGAGAGTGAAAGAAGAAAGGAAGAAAGAGGTTCTGTATAGTGGAGGGCTCCGGGATAATTTCGAGCACCTGGGGATCTTTAACGTCCACTGACATCGCACAGCACACCGGCGCCTTAGCGTTTTTCCCCCATAAAAACGCAGCCGCCGCGGTCGGGTTCGAACCCGGGAACTCCGGATCAGTAGCCGGGCGCCCTAACCACTGAGCCACCGCGGCGGGTTTGCTGTTTGTCAGAGCGCATAATTGTGACAGCAAGGAGCTGTGGACAAAAGCGAGTGACAAAACTCGGGATTCACACAGCTCTGTTTGGGACAACGTGGCGAACGGCCGTGCGAGGCACTTCAATAGCTGCAGGTCTGCAGCCACCTGGCGTCAATATGACTTCGTAGTCACCTGCTTGGCCGGATATTCGTAGTAGGTGATTTCCGCTGCAAACAAGAGAGAGAGACAAGGACAGAAGGACAGAGCTGGAGTCAGCGAATGGGAAGCTCGTATGGCGTCTTACGGGGACTGGCTGCAGCGCGAAAGAAACAAAGCTGTATACCTGCCAATTTTGTTTTAATACGACAACATTGCACCTCCTACGGAGCCGAAATGCGTTGTAAGTCAGAAAATTCGCCCGTATGCTGGAGGAAGCTGATGTCACGAGACCAGAAGTGGCGTCACTTCCCGTGAAGGCGCCAACCTTTCAAAGATACTGCGATCGCACAACGAAGTTCGGAGACCCTGTGAACATTTCTGCGTTCTGACTCCTTAGACTAAAGGGGACTATCATCGATCGGGGTAAATGGCTTTAGTATCGCTATCGCAAATCATAACGAAAAACTGCACCGTTGATATGCTTGCTAGAGAGTGGGTTGACACACACCTTTAGCATGAGCCCGCCCCCAGCCACTGCGCACGCGTTCATTGATGTGGCAGCCACGCATGCAACTGCCGGGTACCTGGCGCCCTCAAGGCGATTCGCGCATGCGCACTGACGACGCGCGGGCTCCGGGTACTCCGGTAACTATCTCAGAAGAAGGTAGGACGGGGGAAGGGGGAGAAAGTGATTCCAGCGTCAGGCTTCAGACTGAGCAGTGCGCAGCGTACCTTCCGTACCAACTCAGGTGCAGCGCATATGTTCGCGGTTCGAATCACAGCTGGAGTTTTTTCCACGCTGAAGTAATACAAGTAGCTGATGCGATGACCTTTTTGAGCACATGAAAAAATTGTGGCTAAACCCGAATGACCTAAACTCGTATGGCTTAAGCACGAATATACATGTGTTGCCTCAAGGAGTTGATGACGTTGGGATATCAAAAGTCATCTAGGAAGTGCTAAGAGCGACTCATTTTTGCTATTCCTTAAATAGCCGCTCACCTCTGCCTTTCACATATTCCAGCGTGCCGTGCAAGGCAAGCGGCGTTCACAGCGCGTCTACAACGGCGTGGGCTTTCCCCTTCTCCACGCCCGCCTTCGCTATTGTCGCCTTTCGTCTTGAATGACTCGTCCTCCCACATCGGCTGGTGTGCCGCGAGAGTTTTCACTCGCGCAACGTGCATCGCTCTCTGCACCTGCCCAACAATAAACACTGAACAACCCGCCTTGGAGGAACAGCACGTTTCAGTTGCTGCGAATGCTGCCATGAGTACTAAATTCAGCGCAGCCGACCATGTCGCTCCTTTTCGCATCCAGCTCCGTGCAGAGAGCCAAACTGTTTCGATTGACGTTATCCTCTCTACGCGCAACTGGTGGGGTCTCTGCGCTGATAGCCTGCTGAGGTTCAGAGCACTTCACGTGGTTCTCCCGCTATTCGGAGAAAGCCATATCGTCGCAAAGTGATGGCATTAACAAACCAACGCGATATAGAGTCACCGAATGCAAATGCGCTGCATATCGCGGACTCATAAATGATGGCTGCAAATCATATCAACTTCTAAACTAGAATAGAATTAAGAGCTCCGATAAATCTCAGGTTGTGCAGTATCTCGCGCTGCTCGCACTGCGGTCAACTTCGTCGTCGACTGTGTGTTAAGGGTCTCTGCCTACTGCATTTGGATTAAAAAAAGTGCAGTAATTAAAAAAAATTTCCCTCCGGGCAAAAAAAAAAGACGGAAATTAGAAAAATACCCGCAAAGAACACGCAACACTGTTACTATCCTGGGTAATTAAATATTCTGGAACACCGACCAAAGTGCGACACAACGATGGTGCGAGCACGTGACCACGTCGGCACGTAATCCCATGGTCTCCACTTGTGTCACATGATCGCGAGGCGTAAAATAAGATGGTATACCCTCCCGTAGCAAAAGGACCTAGAGGGCGCCGACTATTCATTGTGACGTTTTCATATCTTGGCACATGAGTGCACCAGTGATCACTTTTGGAACACCAATAAAAGGCAAGTACAACGCGTACAATTCCGCAAAGCCAACTGAAAGCCCCGACATATCCCTATGCCTCTAGGAAAGAAAAGGCAAAAGTTGCGACCATACTACACCAATGCATGGTCTCATTCCAATCTTCTCAAAATCTCTCAAAATTCGCTATTCCTTTCCCCAGAATCCTCAATTTTTATTTATGACCCGCTTGGTATAAGCCTGAATGAGTTTTTCCCCTGTTTGGATCTGCACCAAACATGCAGCATCGCTTCTGAGGCAACAGCAACAAAAACATGGTCAGACAGGAATCAATTAATGGACATGTATATGCTGCAGGTAGAATGCTGGAAAAATAAAAGCACCGTGGTGGTGCTTTTCCCACCATATAGCGAGGCACCGTGCCACATGCGTGGTACTCCGCTGCATATTTCCCGGTCCTGTCAAGTACAGCGTACTGTATATATGCGTCTCTTGCACAGATATACGTACTTATTTTCTGGGTGCCGTACAGGATAGGACGTGGTTAACTCGCCCGATAGGGTTAACTCGTGGGAAGTAAAGCAGAGTCAAGTCCAGCTCCCGCGATATAAACGCCAAGAGCTGTGCAAGTGTCAGCAACCACCTCGACCAAGCCTGCACGTATCCAACTTGGGCTCGATAGAGCAAGGTGCTTGTTGCACCCACCGGTGGGAATCGGATACGCTTGCCACTAGGCTACAGGCGTGGCACTAGCTACAGGGTTTCTGGGAGCCTTTATGTTTAAGACATTTTCTGTAGCAGCCAGAACGAGGCGCTGGTCACACAACCACGGCATGCCCTCCTTGAAACAGCGATGTTTCCAACCAAGACTATTCCCATTCCCCCACACAGGGTAGCTCATGTCGATATGAGGAAGACGAAGTTGTTTTGTATCAGAATGCTGCCTTCGAGACAGCAGTTTTTAAGTATTTGTGAAAATTACCAGTGAGCCGCCGCTCCATTTTTGTCACGGCGATGGAAGTGGAGGCCGCTGGACCTCGTTTAGAACCTGGTGGGTAGGCAATGGCCTTCCAGAGAAAGCGTCTCTGCCACATGAGTGATTCCAGCAGCCAGGACACTCTGGTGTACTCAGTGTCTAGTAATGACTCCTCGACGGATGCCGAGTTCGTACCGGTCGTTAGGAAGAAGGCCAAGCGCAGACTGCGCAGACAAGCCGAGTCGTCCTCATCAAGCCCGTCAAAGGTCATCAGGGCGGAAAGTGCCCCGGTGCAAACAGTCTCGCTTGTGGCACAGGAACCATCAGAACTCCTGAACCTCCAGGACAGGCAAGCCACCTCTATGTATCTGGAAAGCCTCCTAAAGGGAGGGGTAGAAGACGTGAGAATGAAACCCTTTAAAAACGTGATTGCCATTTATGCCAAGGAGTGGGACGCCCTAGAAATATTGATCGCCATCACCAAACTCGACAATGTCAGCGTACGCCCCCTCCAAGGCAGCGGCACTACGGCCGGCGTAATTTACAACGGTGACATCACCATCTGTGATGCCGATTTACCCATGTAAATCAAATCGCTGAATTTCAGCCTTTCAATAATTCATGTCCAGTTCCATTAGTGCTGACCTTCGCGGTTGAATGTATACCATTATACTTGAAGCTTGGGCATTTTCGACTGTCAGTTCGACCTTTAGTCCCGACGCCGCTACAGTGCAGGAGGTGCATTAGGGTGGGTCACGTGAGCGGGGTCTGCAACAAATCCATCGTATGCCCGAGATGCCCCAAGCCACAGAGCGCAGACATTTGTCGAGCGATTGCCTTCAAGCGTGCAAACTGCCGCGGCCTCCACGACTCCTACTCGAATGACTGCCCCCATCTTAAGACTTATAGAAGCCGCCTTCCGTCAGCCTTTGGACTGGCAAGTTTTTTTCGAGGGAACCTCGCTAAAAGCACGAAATTTTTTTAATCCCGTCATGTTGATGATTTGAAAGAAATTTTGGCGGAAACGGGCGCGAAATGTCCGCCCGGTGCATCGTTCAAACATGCGTCTTTGCGCCCTCGAAAAGGTTTAACGGTGCCTCTTTCTTACACAGCTGTCACCATGGTACCTGATCGAAGCAACGTGCGGCTGCAAGGCAGGCGTTGCATTAAAATGCAAACATGCCAAATGAGACTAACCATAGAACGTATTAAAACCCCTTATGAAATCCTCTTCTCGCGAGCACTGATAAGTTTTTGCATTTCATGTGTGTGAGGTTATATCATGGTACCGTACATTGCGTGCTACGACAAAAGGAAAACAGCGAATGTTCTAAGATATTATTGTGAGCGGTATGTTCTACGTTCAGGCTTTTATGGGACTGCAGTTAGTGAAGGTGGAGTATGTGCTCAACCATATTGGAGGCATTAAGTACGACCTGAATGACCTCTTACAAGCCCAAGAATTAGGAGAGTGGGAAGGCCTTGCTACTAGCGAAAACAATCAAGAAGCCATAATAGGACTGCTTGTATGGGACAAGGGATCGTGGCCCGAATGCTGAACTTCGCAGCTTTGACACTGAAGAAACATTACCTGTAAGCAGACGTTGACGTCACAGTCCTCATTCGGCTGTTGAAACCAAACCGAAAGAGCGCGAGAAATAAATGCGATTATAAATTACTTAGCGGTAGTATGACAATACAATGTTGTAATCCATGTATTAATGCCTTACGCATCATTACAAACAAGAAAACACGCACCCGAAAGTTATGTGTCTATACTCCTTTAAGGCGGAGCTTCAGCGTTTCGTCCGAACTTTTTTTATTGCGCTACGCGTGCCTAATAGCGCCGTGTGCATCGAACTCCGGATTTAGATGCGCACGGCGCTATTAGGCAAGCGTAGCGCAATAAAAAAAAATTGGAGGAGACACTTAAGCTCTGCCTTAAGGTACACGCATAGACTTACATAAAATCAGTAACAGCATTACGAAAGCAGCATTACACATAACAAACCAAAATTAAACAGCTGCTAATAAAGTTACAATAGCGGCATTACGAAAGGCATTAGTATAAGTAATTTCAGCAATACGGCGCAGGAAACCTTATGGTCTGCATGCTCTTGCTGTGAATTTTTGTTGTGAAGCTGTTTGAAGCGTATGCTTTCGATCATATTGGGAACAGCGCTAACACATTAAGGATCGAAAACGCTATACAGGTGCTGATTAGCAACTGGCGTTTATTTAAGAAACACATATATATTCATACCGCCATCCCGCAATCAGGAAAAAACAGATTCAACTTGCTGCGTGAAAAGAATGCGAAGAAAAATATGCACGTGCTCAGCTCATGAGAAAAGAAACGTAACAAGAGATGAACCGGCCAAAAGGTTAACGGGGGTAACAACAGGGTGACCGGGTGAAAACAAACAAGAAAAAGCAACAAGGGCAATTTTTTTTAACTGTTACAGGCGCGCGTCCAGGATGAAATGAAAGTAAGTGGCGAGTTGAATGGCACGTGCTCATTTCGAAAGGCGGAAAAGGGGGGGGGGGGGGGGGCGATAAAACGACACTAAAAAGGAGTGATACCGCGAAAACAAACAAGAACCTCAACAAGGGTAAAAAGGCACATCAGGGAGGCGGCTGGCGAGTATTAGGACTGAAGCCCAAAAAAAGCGATTTCTTTTGAAAGTAATGTGATAGACTGTGCACTGACATAACTGTGCTCTTTCTTATTGATCATAAAAGCTTGCGAGATTTCTTGAGCATCCTGGCTGAAATATTTCATGATGATGCGCGTTTTTTCAAGCATGGGAGAGCATTTGCGTTGTGTTGGGTTCAATGGCGCATAAGCAAGTAAGGCTTTTGGCGCATGACAGACTTTTAGTTTTCTTTCCCCGTGGCCTATCTTTCACAGGGCCCTGACTGTACATTTGGAGGAACAGGATGGTTCAGTTGCTGCGAATGCTGCCATGAGTACTACATTCAACGCAACCGACCATGTCGCTCCTTTTCGCATCCAGCTCCGTGCAGAGAGCCAAACGGTTTCGCTTGGCGTTATCCTCGGTACGGGCAAGTGGTGGGGTCTCTGCGCTGATATGCTGCTTAGGTTCAGGGCACTTCACGTGGTTCTCCCGCTGTTCGGAGAAAACCATTACGTCGCACAGTGTTGGCATTAAACGAACGCGATATGGAGTTACTGACTGCAAATTCCCTGCATATCGCGGACTCATAAATGATGGCTGCAAATCATATCAACTTCCTCTTAGCGAGAATGCAAAAGCTCCGATAAATCTCAGGTTGTGCACTACCTCGCGCTGCCCGCACTGCTGTCAACTTCGTCGTCGACTGTGTTTTAAGGGTCTCTGACTACTGCATTGGGGTTTAAAAAGGTGCAATATTTTACAAATTTTTAGCGCCTGGCAAAAAAAAACGAAAATTAGAAAAATGCCCGCAAAGAACTCGTAACACTGTAACTATCCTGGGTAATTAAAAATTCTGGAACATCGACCAAAGTGCATCGACCCAACGGTGACGCGAGCACGTGATCACGTCGGCACATAATCCCATGGTCCCCACTTCTGTCACATGATCGCGAGGCGTAAAATGAAATGGTATACCGTCCCGTAGCAAAAGGACCAAAAGGCGCCAACTGTTCGTTGTCACGTATTGATATCTTGGCACGTGACTGCACCAGTAATCACTTGTGGCACACCAATAAAAGTCACGAACAGTGCGGACAATTCCGCAAAGCCGACTCAAAGCCCCCACAAATCCTTATGCCTCTGGGAAAGAAAAGGCAAAAGTTGCGACCATACTACACCAATACATGGTCTCATTTCCAATCTTTTCAAGATCTCTCAAAATTTGGTATTCGTTTCCCCAGAATCCTCAGTTTTTATTTATGAGCCGCTTGGGATAAGCCTGAATGACTTTTTCTCCTGTTTGGATCTGCACCAAACATGCGGCATCGCTTCTGAGGCAACAGCAACAACATGGACGGACAGGAATCAATCAATTAATGGACATGTATACGCTGCAGGTAGAATGCTGGAAAAATAAAAGCACCGTGGCGGTGCTTTTCCCACCGTAGCGAGGCGCTGTGCCACATGCGTGGTACTCCGCTGCATATTTCCCGGTCCTGTCAAGTACAGCGTACTGTATATATGCGTCTCTTGCACAGATATACGTACTTATTTTGTGGGTGCCGCACAGGATAGGACGTGGTTAACTCGCCCGATAGGGTTAACTCGTGGGAAGTAAAGCAGAGTCAAGTCCAGCTCCCGCGTTATAAACGCCAAGAGCCGTGCAAGTGTCAGCAACCACCCCGACCAAGCCTGCACGTATCCAACTTGGGCTCGATAGAGCAAGGTGCTTGTTGCACCCACCGGTGGGAATCGGATACGCTTGCCACTAGGCTACAGGCGTGGCACTAGCTACAGGGTCTCTGGGAGCCTTTATATTTCAGACATTCGCTGTACTAGCCATTACGAGGAGTGGGTCACACAATCACGGCATGCCCTCCTTGAAACAGCGATGTTTGCAACCAAGACTATTCCCATTCCCCCACAACAGGGTAGCTCATGTCGATATGAGGAAGACGAAGTTACTCTGTATCAAAACGCTGCCTTCGAGACAGCATTTTAGAGGTGTTTGTGAAAATTCCCAGGGAGGCGCCGCTCCATTTTTGCCACGGCGATGGATGTGGAGGCCGCTGGGCCTCCTTTAGAACCTGGTGGGTAGGCAACTGCCTTCCATAGAAAGCGCCTCTGCCACACGAGTGATTCTAGCAGCCAGGACACACTGGTGTACTCGGTGCCAAGTGATGACTCCTCGACGGACGCCGGGTTCGTAGCGGTCGTTAGGAAAAAGGCCAAGCGCATACTGCGCAGACAAGCCGAGTCGTCCTCATCAAGCACGTCAAAGGTCAACAGGGCGCGAAGTGCCCCGGCGCAGTCTCGCTTGTGGCACCAGTAACCATCCTAACTCATGAACCTTCAGAACAGGCAAGCCAGCTCTATGTATCTGGAAAGCCTCGTACCAGGAGAGGTCGAAGACGTGAGAATAAAACCTTATATAAACGTGATTGTCATTGATGCCAAGGACTGGAACGCACTAGAAATATTGATCGCCTTCACCAAACTCGGCAATATCAGCGTACGCTCACTCCAAGGCAGCGGCACTACGTCTGGCGCAGTTTGCAACGGTGATATCGCAATCTGTGACACTGATTTACCCATGCTAATCAAATCGCTGAACGACCGTGAGCCTTTCAATAATTCATGTCTAGTTCCTTGGCAGGTCTGAATGCATCAAGCTGACCTTCGAGGTTGATGGTATACCATTATACTTGAAGCTTGGGCATTTTCGACAGTCAGTTCGACCTTTCGTCCCGAAGCCGCTACAGTGCAGGTGGTGCATGAGGATGGGTCACGTGAGCGGTGTCTGCAAAAATTCTATCGTATGCCCGAGATGGTCGGAGCCACAGAGCGCAGACATTTGCCGAGCGGCTGCCTTGAAGCGTGCAAACTGCCGTGGCCTCCATGACTCTTCGTTGAATGACTTCCCCCGTCTTAAAACATAGAAACCGGGTTCCGTCAGCCTTTGGACTGACAAGTTTTCTTCAAGGAGGTAACCTGGCTTAAAGCATGAGGCTTTTTTAATCCCGCCTTGTTCACGATTTGAAAGAAATTTTGGCGGAAACGGGCGCGAAGTGTCGGCCCGGTGCATCGCGCAAACATGCGTCTCTGCGCCCTCGAAAAGTTTCAACGGTTCCTGTTTCTTACACAGCTGTCACCGACCAGGCGCCTGGTCGAAGCAAGGTGCGGCTGCAAGGCAGGCGTTGCACGAAAATGCAAACATGCCAAATCAGACTAACCATAGAATGTATTTGTTGCATAGCCACGGCGTCTGCACGGACAATTACGAGGCACAGACAGCTCGAACATAGAAGACGTTTATTTGGGGCGTGTGATTGCTTTTATCCCCTGAAGTGGAAAGGGAAGTGGGAGCGGAAAAAAGGCATGGAAGTGTTCGGCGCACGCGCAGCACTCTAGTATGACGAAGACAACACTATACCC
The DNA here is from genome assembly GCF_052857255.1 of Amblyomma americanum. Classification (NCBI taxonomy): domain Eukaryota; kingdom Metazoa; phylum Arthropoda; class Arachnida; order Ixodida; family Ixodidae; genus Amblyomma; species Amblyomma americanum. The sequence goes on from NC_135506.1 coordinate 47,399,063, forward strand.
TCTCCTCAAAAATGGAACCGTTTCACTGGCTTCCGCTGCCTCGTTGACCGGCGCAGGACTTGCTGCGAAGCTTCGGCCGCACTCAAGGTAGGTGGGAGAGGAGAGGTGCGAGGCTGAATATTGTTCCCCGCAATTTGCCCTGTGTCAGGAGAATCATCTGGGGCGGCCGCTTCCAAGGGAGTGGTTGCATTGGCGGCCGTGCTGGGACCTTTCGTCAGGCTGGGCCCTGGACCACGAGCAGTCGTATCGGTGACCGGAAACCTTGGTGATGAACCCGAGCGGCGGCGCACCTGATCGACGTGCCGCTTGACGATGGCAGTGGGAGTCTCTAGGCTTACCATCCGTGCTCCTGTCGCCGATTTGACACAACCAGGGATCCACTTCTCTTCCTGTCCGCAATTGCGGACGTACACGCTGCTGTCTGGCGGCCGGGTCCAGTCGTGGTTCCCCTCAGTTGAACCTGCAACATTCACAGGGAAGCAGGTGTCTAGACGCGATCTTATTTGATACCAGAGGAGCATCTCTGAAGCTGATTTGCCAGTCTTTACAGGTGCTAGTCTATAACTGAACAGAAGCCGTACCAATTTCTCGTTGAGATCGCCGCCCTTTATTTTTTGAATACCCTCCTTTATCGTTCGCTCCGCCCTTTCAGCAGCTCAGTTTGACTGTGGGTGAAAAGTTGCCGTGCACAGATTCGTATTGTTTTTTTTGCTGTAAATGTTGCAAATTCCTTACTCTTGAACTGTGTGGCGTTGTCAGATACTATTGTACGTGGCACACCAAAAGGGGCAAACATGCTCCTCAGAGCCCTTATTGTGCTTTCTACGTTTGCATGCTTCATAGGAATCGTTTCGATCCATTTGGAGTGCGCGTCCACTACAACCAGGATCATCTTCCCGGTTACGGGTCCTGCGAAGTCGATATGGATCCGATACCACCGTTCTTCAGTCTTCGGCCAGTTTAGGGGAGGTGCAGCCGGTGGCATAGGTAAATTTGCTATTCAGTTTACACAATTGGCCGCGCGCTGCTCTATGTCGCGGTCAAGTCCTGGCCACCAAAATAGGGAGCGTGCCACGGCTTTCATAGCCGATGATCCTTTGTGGGTTTCGTGAAGAAGTTGCAGGAAGCGTGTTCTCGTGTAGTTGCAATGGAGTCCGTTTGGAAACTGCTCTCGCACAATCCGCTGCGAATACTGCGGTGTTTAGATGCCCAAGCGTTAGAAGGCATACTGGGGTCATTTGGGAGATAACGGGGGCTGTTTGCTTTACACCTTACCGTGCATGTAAATATTACTCGAGGAAACGAAGAAAAGGGCGACACTTATACATAACTATGATAAGCACTTGGCAGATTTAAGAAATTTTTATACAATTATGGGCCCAGCAAACAACGCAAAACCGCCTATCACTACTGCATACATGGCCACGGCAGCAACTCACACTGGTGAGAGTAATAGTTATGTCTCGCGGTCAAAATTGTGAACAGAAGGAACAGTGTACTCACAAAATGTGAATATTGTCAGCCCTAAGAGGAGAAAAATCATCGCCGACACCACGAACATAGCGAACAGGAAGAACCTCATCAAGCTCTCGTCTTCGAAGAGGTCCATGACAGCCAACCATCCTGCAAGACAGCACGACTGCTCTTCTATAGCACTGCTGGCTTTGATCCGCATGTGGGTGTGTCCGTAAATAATAAGGCCGATCAAGTAGACCGCAAGAAAGGCACTGCCGGGGTAACTGAGCTGTCACGTCAAGCATCATTCTTCAGGCACGACTGCACAGGAAGACACTTCTCTCGCGTTACTTTCAAACGGCTGACATATTTTTGGAGCTGCAAATTGCGAACTTGTTGTTGTTGTTGCCTCACATACTATGGCACATACCCACGGTGGGGGATTGGCCAGGGTTTGGTGCAGATCCAAACAGGAAAAATCTCACCCAGGTTTAAGAGCGAACTTACAGGTTTTTCTGGCGCAAGCAAGTGATCTTCTTTGTCTTCTCATTCGGATTTTAGCATCCCGCTCTTGCGATCATTTGGCGCCACCACATTTGGGTTCAGCCACAGATCTGTTTGTACCGCTGTTCTAAATTTCCTGATAGAATCTCACCGACTGCCTTGCTAAGTGTTCCAAAATTATCTTTTCTATCAATTATTACATTTTGACTTAATCATTATTATTTAATCCCACTCTTTATTATTATTCTTACAATTTTGAAATCAAAACTCTCATTCCTTTTCTGCTCATGAGGAAGAATTCACCGGTGTTGCGCTCCCACGTGCTTTTCCTTTTTATTATCTGCGTTCAGGTGAACAGCGACCCGATTCTTGGCCGATCCCCCAGAGTGGGTATGTGCAATCTTTTGATACAACAACAACAACAACAACAACAACAACAACAACAACAACAACAACAACAACAACAACAACAACAACAACAACAACAACAACAACAACAACAACAACAACAACAACAACAACAACAACAACAACAACAACAACAACAACAACAACAACAACAACAACAACAACAACAACAACAACAACAACAACAACAACAACAATCACAACAACAACAACAACAAATGTTGCGAAAATAGCAAACGATCAAACCAGAAAAAAACTCAGGAGTACTACGACTGTGTAAAGCGGTGTTCAGCTATAGCTGTTTAGGCGTTTAGTTTTGGGGATATTTTGAGGTAGAAAGATACAGTGAGCTCATATCTCCCTGGCGTAGTTGTCAAGTGATGCACTGGCAGGAAGCTGTTCCAAACAGAGCCACCCGCAGGCTTATGCGACCCGGGTTGACCGTGACATTAACGAAACCACCGGTGATGCCGATGGCGACGATGCTGAAGGCGTCAGCGACGATTAAAGCCAGGGACGGCCGCCTGACATCAGTCGTTGTAAAAGAATTATTCAAGGCATACAGAAATAACAAGTTGAATATGATGTTAAGCATATCGCTTGAATTTAACCAACGAAAATCGACTCACAGCTCACCGTAAGGGGGTGGGGACACGAACAGGATGAAAGTAGAAGCAACTGAACATGTTTATCATGTTGCGAGCTCTTACAGCTTAACAATCAATCAATCGATCAATCAATCTTTTATTTCTTCCTCAGAAAAAGATTAACGGAGGACGAGGAGAGCTCGAAGAAAAAGTGGAAGTTTCCATTTGACGAGCTGCGAGCCCTTTATTTATATACAGTGGAAGATTTAGAAATGTACATCTTTATACATTAGAAAGTGTAACAGTCCGTACGTATAATATGCAATACAAAATAATATACATTCATTCTCGAGCCACAAAAAAAGGTCAATATATAGAAGGAGTCATGGTAGCACACTAATTTTACAATGGAAAGAGAATTTCCAAAATATATGAAACAATTTCATACACGCTCACTCTCGCGCTACAAAGAAGAACTTAAGCATATTGTTGTTAATGGTGCTTATGTTGATTCCTTGACAATGAAGGTGGTTTAGTAGGGTCCTTAGGGCATGACAGAGCATTTTTTAAGATTGTTTTAAACGTGAGTAAGGAATTTTCCTAATTAAATTGCTGCGTGTATTGTAGTGTCATGTTTGAGGGGTCAAGTTAGCAAGTGTGCGAAGAATTTCATGCGAGTCATGCTTATATCGCTTTGCAAGGTAGAATGAGTACAAAACCGATGCATGGAATAGAATTAAAGTCACTCTAATGACTGACTTGGACATTCTTTTTCATTCACAGGTATGGACATGCAGGTTTGCTTCAGCTGTTGCTCTTACTTGATTATGAATCTTGAAGAAAACTCAAGGCATATTTCTCCTGCAGGCATAATTGTGTTTCATTGTTCTAAATACTCGCAGGAGTCTTGAGGCTGTTTTAACATGGCCTAAATCTAAGTGTTGGTAGCAGTCCAAGTCAAAGGTTTAGGTAGTCGGTGACACGGTGTAGTTATCAGCTGTCGGTAATGTGCAGTAAAATGCAGTTTCTCAGTGCAATACACATAAAAACATCTAGCCCATACAGAAGAAAAAAATCGCGGGCTGCTTTCAAATAGCAAGCCACGTCATCTGCACCAACAGAAAAATCGGAAAATCTTGCGAGCTTATGCCTTGAACAAATACGTCGTAACGAAACTGGCAAACCAGACATGTCGCACATAAGTTCATTCTTGCTCTCCATTTAACAAAAAAAAAACGCTTAATTTGTTCGGTGTTGATTAGTGGCAGAAAAATAACTAAATCCAGAAAACTTGTAGCTAGTCGTAGTCCCATTGGATCAATACAAAACATTTATTGGTCATTTAATAAAACGAGCGTGAGTACATGTGTGAAATATATTCCTGAACACGCACCGCAATAAAAACACAAAAAAACCTTGTTATTTTTTTGTACACGACCATCATGCCATTATCTAGAGACCACTTCAAGCAATAGTTAATAACTTACTCTTGACCAAAACAATGTATACAAGCGGAATCTCTCGAGAATAAATATTTTGTGGGCCCAGTATAGAGATATTTTTACATGTTTCATACACTGGCACATTTTTCTGCGGGCCGCACAAACATTTGTCCCCTGCTGTTTGCTGTTTATAATAATAATTGGTTTTGGGGGAAAGGAAATGGTGCAGTATCTGTCTCATATATCGTTGGACACCTGAACCGCGCCGAAAGGGAAGGGGGGCAAGGAGGGAGTGAAAGAAGAAAGGAAGAAAGAGGTGCCGTAGTGGAGGGCTCCGGGATAATTTCAACCACCTGGGGATCTATAACGCCCTCTGACATCGCACAGCACACGGGCGCCTTAGCGCTTTTCCTCCATAAAAACGCAGCCGCCGCGGTCGGGTTCGAACCCGGAAACTCCGGATCAGTAGTCGAGCGCCCTAACCACTGAGCCACCGTGGCGGGTTTGCTGTTTTTCAGAGCGCATAATTGTGACAGAAAGGAGTTGTGGACAAAAGCGACTGACAAAACTGGGGATTTACACAGCTCTGTTCGGGACAACGTGGCGAACGGCCGTGCGAGACATTTCAATAGCCAGGTCTGCAGCCACCTGGCGTCAATGGGACTTAGTAGTCGCCTGCTTGGCCGGATATTCGTAGTAGGTGATTTCCACTGCAAACAAGAGAGAGACAAGGACAGAAGGACAGAGCTGGAGTCAGCGAATGGGAAGCTCGTATGGCGTCTTACGGGGACTGGCTGCAGCGCGTAAGAAACAAAACTGTAACCCTGCTAATTTTGTTTATTTTAATACGACAACATCCCGCCTCCTACAGACTCACTCACTCACTCACTCACTCACTCACTCACTCACTCACTCACTCACTCACTCACTCACTCACGATTTACACCAAGAAGCCAGAGGTAGCTGAACAAGCAGCGATAGCACTAGCTCTCAAAGTCTCGAGCTTCACAACTGTCTACAGCGACTCTAGAGCGGCCACACGAGCTTTCGCCAAGGGCGAATAAACAAGACGACGCTAGGAATCTTAGGCGAAACTAACATCACCGATCACTACATCGTGTGGTTCCCCGCACATATGGGTAACATAGGGGGTGGACTGCGGAATCTCAAAGAGATCGCACACGAGGCGGCGCGAGGACTCATCGACCGCGTCCCTCAGGTTTCCTCCGCTACCCCACATATCGAATACAGGGATCAATTATTCACGTACGAGCTCACTAAGCACTTTTATGTAGGCAGACGAGAGTTTCCTCTCCCGGATAAGAAATTAACCCGCAGCCAGTCGGTCACGTTACACTTGCTCCAAACGAACTCATACCCCAACCCCTGGCCCATGAAGCACATCGACCCAGACTACGACGGACAACATGTGTGAGAACAGTGCAGTGAACGTGTAGACTTGAACCATATGCTGTGTGGTTGTGCATCGAGTGACGTTTACACCAAGAACAAGGACCATTGGGACAAAATGCTAAAGAGTGCTTCACTACACGACCAGCTTCGGGCTGTCCAGGAGGCCCGCGCGGCGGCGGAGAGCTTCGGGATCTCTGTGCCGACATGGGAGCTGCCCTCTACACCTGGCGCCTAGCCGAGTGTCCTCCAGGACCGCTACTGTGGGATATAAAGTTTTACCACCACCACCTCCTAAGGCGCCGAAATGCGTCGTAAGTCAGAAAATTCGCCCGTATGCTGGAGGAAGCTGACGTCACGAGACCAGAAGTGGCGTCACTTCCCGTGAAGGCGCCAACCTTTCAAAGATACTGCGATCGCACTGCCAGCACACAACGAAGTTCGGAGACCCTGTGAATATTTCTGCGTTCTGACTTCTTAGACTAAAGGGGACTATCATCGATCGAGGTAAATGGCTTCAGTATCGCTATCGCAAATCATAACGGTAAACTGCAGCGTTGATATGCTTGCTAGAGAGTGAGTTGACACACACCTTTAGCATGAGCCCGCCCCCAGCCACTGCGCACGCGTTCATTGAGGCGGCAGCCACGCATGCAACTGCCGGGTACCTGGCGCCCTCAAGGCGAAACGCGCATGCGCACTGACGACGCGCGGGCTCCGGGTACTCCGGTAACTGTCTCAGAAGAAGGTACGACAGAGGAAGGGGGAGAGAGCGATTCTAGCGTCAGGCTTCAGACTGAGCAGTGCGCAGCGTGCCTTCCGTACCAACTTAGGTGCAGCGCATATGTTCGCGGTTCGAATCACAGCTGGAGTTTTTTCCACGCGGAAGTAATACAAGTAGCTGATGCGTTGACATTTTTGAGCACATGAAAAAATTGTGGCTAAACCCGAATGGCCTAAACTCGTGTGGCCTAAACACGAATATACATGCGTTGCCTCAAGGAGTTGATGACGTTGGGATATCAAAAGTCATCTAGGAAGTGCTAAGAGCGATTCATTTTTTCTATTCCTTAAATAGCCGCTCACCTCTGCCTTTCACATATTCCAGCGTGCCGTGCAAGGCAAGCGGCGTTCACAGCGCGTCTACAATGGCGTGGGCTTTCCCCTTCTCCACGCCCGCCTTCGCTCTTGTCGCCTTTCGTCTTGAATGACTCGTCCTCTCACATCGGCTGGTGTGCCACGAGAGTTTTCACTCGCGCAATGTGCATCGCTCTCTGCACCGGCCTAACAATAAACACTGAACAACCCGCCTTGGAGGAACAGCACGGTTCAGTTGCTGCGAATGCTGCCATGAGTACTACATTCAGCGCAGCCGACCATGTCGCTCCTGTTCGCATCCAGCTCCGTGCAGAGAGCCAAACGGTTTCGCTTGACGTTATCCGCTGTACGTGCGACTGGTGGGGTCTCTGCGCTGATAGGCTGCTTAGGTTCAGGGCACTTCACGTGGTTCTCTCGCTGTTCGGAGACAGTCATATCGCCGCACAGTGAAGGCATTAACGAACGAACGCGATATGGAGACACTGACTGCAAATGCGCAGCATATCGCGGACTCATAAATGATGGCTGCAAATAATATCAACTTCTTCTCAACGAGAATACAATTAAGAGCTCCGATAAATCTCGGGTTGTGCACTACCTCGCGCTGCTCGCACTGCAGTCAACTTCGTCGTCGACTGTCTTAAGGGTCTCTGCCTAATGCCTTTGAATTTAAAAAAAGTGCAGTAATTTACAAATTTTTACCCGCCTGGCAAGAAAAAAGAGAGAAATTCCAAAAATACCTGCAAAGAGCACGCAACACTGTTACTATCCTGGGTAAGCAAGAATTCTGGAACCCCGACCAAAGTGCGACCCAATGATAGCGCGAGCGCGTGACCACGTCGGCACGTAGTCTCATGGTCTCCACTTGTGTCTCATGATCGCGAGGCGTAAAATGAGATGGTATACCCTCCCGAAGCAAAATGACCTAGAGGGCGCCGATTATTCATATCTTGGCACATGAATGCACCAGTAATCCCTTTTGGAACACCAATAAAAGGCAAGTACAACGCGTACAATTCCGCAAAGCCAACTGAAAGCCCCGACATATCCCTATGCCTCTAGGAAAGAAAAGGCAGAAGTTGCGACCATACTACACCAATGCATAGTCTCATTCCAATCTTCTCAAAATCTCTCAAAATTCGTTATTCCTTTCCCCAGAATCCTCAATTTTTATTTTGGCCCGCTTGGGATAAGCCTGAATGAGTTTTTCCCCTGTTTGGATCTGCACCAAACATGCGGCATCGCTTCTGAGGCAACAGCAACAAAAATATGGTCAGACAGGATTGAATTAATGAACTTGTACGCTGCAGGTAGAATGCTGGAAAAATAAAAGCACCGTGGTGGTGCTTTTCCCACCGTAGCGAGGCGCCGTGCCACATGCGTGGTACTCCGCTGCATATTTCCCGGTCCTGTCGAGTACAGCGTACTGTATATATGCGTCTCTTGCGCAGATATACGTACTGAGTTTATGGGTGCCGTACAGGATAGGACGTGGTTAACTCGCCCGATAGGGTTAACTCGTGGGAAGTAAAGCAGAGTAAAGTCCAGCTCCCGCGTTATAAACGCCAAGAGCCGTGCAAGTGTCAGCAACCACCCCGACCAAGCCTGCACGTATCCAACTTGGGCTCGATAGAGCAAGGTGCTTGTTGCACCCACCGGTGGGAATCGGATACGCTTGCCACTAGGCTACAGGTGTGGCACTAGCTACAGGGTTTCTGGGAGCCTTTATGTTTAAGACATTTGCTGTAGCAGCCAGAACGAGGCGCTGGTCACACAACCACGGCATGCCCTCATTGAAACAGCGATTGTTTGCAACCAAGACTATTCCCATTCCCCCACACAGGGTAGCTCATGTCGATATGAGGAAGACGAAGTTGTTTTGTATCAGAACGCTGCCTTCTAGACAGCAGTTTTTAAGTATTTGTGAAAATTACCAGTGAGCCGCCGCTCCATTTTTGTCACGGCGATGGAAGTGGAGGCCGCTGGACCTCGTTTAGAACCTGGTGGGTAGGCAATGGCCTTCCAGAGAAAGCGTCTCTGCCACATGAGTGATTCCAGCAGCCAGGACACTCTGGTGTACTCGGTGTCTAGTGATGACTCCTCGACGGATGCCGAGTTCGTACCGGTTGTTAGAAAGAAGGCCAAGCGCAGACTGCGCAGACAAGCCGAGTCGTCCTCATCAAGCCCGTCAAAGGTCATCAGGGCGGAAAGTGCTCCGGTGCAAACAGTCTCGCTTGTGGCACCGGAACCATCAGAAGTCCTGAACCTCCAGGACAGGCAAGCCACCTCTATGTATCTGGAAAGCCTCCTAGAGGGAGGGGTAGAAGACGTGAGAATAAAACCCTTTAAAAACGTGATTGCCATTGATGCCAAGAAGTGGGACGCCCTAGAAATATTGATCGCCATCACCAAACTCGACAATGTCAGCGTACGCCCACTCCAAGGCAGCGGCACTACGGCCGGCGTAATTTACAACGGTGACATTACCATCTGTGATGACGATTTACCCATGTTAATCAAATCGCTGAATTTCAGCCTTTCAATAATTCATGTCCAGTTCCCTGGCAGGTCTAAGTGCTGACCTTCGAGGTTGAATGTATACCATTATACTTGAAGCTTGGGCATTTTCGACTGTCAGTTCGACCTTTCGTCCCGAAGCCGCTACAGTGCAGGTGGTGCATGAGGATGGGTCACGTGAGCGGTGTCTGCAACAAATCCATCGTATGCCCGAGGTGCTCCAAGCCACAGAGCGCAGACATTCGTCGAAGTCTAGAGTCTGACGGAAACCCGTCTGGTCGGGATGGTACATGACGAAAGAAGAAGGCGCCGACCAAAAGAAAAGATGGGATGACGTTTCGGCTCCCCCACGGGAGCCTTGTTCACAATGAGGCATAACGTAGCTTCGTCCTTTATAACGTAGCTTATAACGTAGCTTCGTCCTTGGTTTCATTCGACGTAAAGTCACTCTTCACAAGTGTGCCGATTCACCTTGCCGTGGAAGCATGCACCGCTGCCCTTGAATCAGACCCATCACTGCCAGAAAGAACCCCGATAGATGTGCATGACCTGACCCGCCTTCTGAGATTTTGCCTGTCAAACATGTACTTCACTTTTGAGGATGTCCCGTTCAGGCAGATTCACGGAGCCGCCATGGGTGCATCGATTTCTGTGACAGTTGCGAACTTGGCCATGGAAGAAATCGAAGGCCGTGCTCTTGCGTCCTTCACGCCTGCCCCAAAAGTATTCCTGAGGTACGTTGACGACTGCTTTTGCATCCTGAAGAAAGAAGCATTGCATGACTTTACTACCCACCTCAACAGTTTGGAGCCTAGCATACAGTTCACTGTTGAAGAGGAAATCAACGGCCGCCTCCCATTTTTAGATATACTCGTTTCCAGACAGTCCTCACGTCTAAATTTCACCATTTACAGAAAACCCACGCACACCGGCCGGTACCTACATTTTAAGTCCGTTCACCCTGATTGCCAGAAACGTTCTGTGGTGTCATCGCTCCTCCGACGAAAAGAAATGTGTTCCAGAGGAGAAGACCAGATTGCTGAAGATGTGCGTGTACGGCGTGACTTGTCAACATGTGGCTATCCTGTACACGTCATGGACTCCGTACAGCGCCAAATGGAACGCCCTAGGCTGCAAGCTAGTCCCGCTACCCAGAAACGAGCCGCGATTCCCTATGTTCCGGGCATCAGCGAACCTTTGGCGCGCATATTACGGTCCTACGAAGTCAAGACCGCGCATATGCCAGCTCGAAAACTGAGGAGTCAGCTTGTGCACGTCAAAGACAAGCTAAAGAAAGAAAAGTTCCCAGGTGTCGTGTATTCGATACCCTGTGCGGACTGCCCTTCTGTGTATATCGGCGAGTCGGGTAACTTTGAACGAAGAATACGGGATCACCAGAGTGACGTCAGAAACCGGCGCGCAGGTCAAAATGCGCTTGCCGAGCACTCGGTTTCCGCCGCACACAACATAGACTGGGCCGAGGCACGTGTGATTGCAAAAGAAAGGGACAGCAAGTCACGGCTCTATCTGGAATCACTGATTATTCAGACGACAGCGCACACGCTCAATCGTAATGACGGGAACTTGCCCCCAATCTACGCCAGGTGTCTGGGGTCGCTCATGCACCGTGTATAAATAAAGGACGAAGCTACGTTATGCCTCATTGTGAACAAGGCTCCCGTGGGGGAGCCGAAACGTCATCCCATCTTTTCTTTTGGTCGGCGCCTTCTTCTTTCGTCAGACATTTGTCGAGCGATTGCCTTCAAGGGTGCAAACTGCCGCGGCCTCCACGACTCCTACTCGAATGACTGCCCCCGTCTTAAGACTTATAGAAGCCGCCTTCCGTCAGCCTTTGGACTGGCAAGTTTTTTTCGAGGGAACCTCGCTAAAAGCACGAAGTTTTTTTAATCCCGTCATGTTCATGATTTGAAAGAATTTTTGGCGGAAACGGGCGCGAAATGTCCGCCCGGTGCATCGTTCAAACATGCGTCTTTGCGCCCTCGAAAAGGTTTAACGGTTCCTCTTTCTTACACAGCTGTCACCGACCATGGTACCTGATCGAAGCAACGTGCGGCTGCAAGGCAGGCGTTGCATTAAAATGCAAACATGCCAAATGAGTCTAACCATAGAACGTATTAAAACCCCTTATGAAATCCTCTTCTCGCGAGCACTGATAAGTTTTTGTATTTCATGTGTGTGAGGTTATATCATGGTACCGTACATTGCGTGCTACGACAAAAGGAAAACAGCGAATGTTCTAAGATATTTTTGTGAGCGGTATGTTCTACGTTCAGGCTTTTATGGGACTGCAGCCAGTGAAGGTGGAGTATGTGCTCAACCATATTGGAGGCATTAAGTACGACCTGAATGACCTCTTACAAGCCCAAGGATTAGGAGAGTACAAAGGCCTTGCTACTAGCGAAAACAATCAAGAAGCCATGGAATAGGACTGCTTGGATGGGACAAGGGATCGTGGCCCGAATGCCGAACGGCGCAACTTTGATACTGAAGAAACGTGACCTCTAAGCACACGTTGCAGTCACAGTCCTCATTCAGCTGTTGAAACCAAAACCGAAAGAGCGCGAGAAAGAAATGCGATTATAAATTACTTAGCGGTAGTATGACAATACAATGTTGTAATCCATGTATTAATGCCTTACGCATCATTACAAACAAGAAAACACGCGACCGAAAGTTATGTGTCTATACTCCTTTAAGGCGGAGCTTCAGCGTTTCGTCCGAACTTTTTTTATTGCGCTACGCGTGCCTAATAGCGCCGTGTGCATCGAACTCCGGATTTAGATGCGCACGGCGCTATTAGGCAAGCGTAGCGCAATAAAAAAAATTTGGAGGAGACACTTAAGCTCTGCCTTAAGGTACAGGCACATACTTACATAAAATCAGTAACAGAATACGAAAGCAGCATTACACAAAACAAACCACAAAAAGCAGCGGATAATAAAGTTACAACAACGGCATTACGAGAGGCATTAGTATCATTAATTTCAGCAATACGGCGCAGGAAACCTTATGGTCTGCATGCTTTTGATGTGACTTTTTGTTGTGAAGCTGTTTGAAGCGTATGCTTTCGATCATATATGGAACAGCGCTAACACATTACGGAGCGAGAACACAACACATGTGCTGATTAGGGCGCTTATTTAAGAAATACAGATATACATACCTTAACCCCGCAATCAGGAAAAACAGATTCAACTTGCTGCGTGAAAAGATGGCGACGAAAAAGGGCACGTGCTCAGCTCATGACAAAAGAAACTTAACAACAAATGAACCGGCCAAAAGGTGAACAGGGGTAACAACAGGGTGACCCGGTGAAAACAAACAAGAAAAAACAACAACAAGGGTATTTTTTTAAGTGCTACAGGCGCGCGTCAAGGATGATGAAAGTAAGTGGTGAGGTGAATGGCACGTGCTCATTTCGAAAGGCAGAAAAGGGGACCAATAAAATAACACTTAAAAGGAATGATCTAGTGAAAAGAAACAAGAACAAGGGTAAAATCAACATCGGGGAGGCGGCTGGCGAGTATCAGGACTGATGTCCAAAAAAAAAGCGATTTCTTATGAAAATAATTTGATAGACGGCGCACTGACACAACTGTGCTCTTTACTATTGATATAAAAGCTTGCCAGATTTCTTGAGCATCCGGGCTGAAATATTTCATGATGATGCGCGTTTTGTCAAGCATGGGAGAGCATTGCGTTGTGTTGGGTTCAATGGCGCATAAGCAAGTAAGGCTTTTGGCGCATGACAGACTTTTCGTTTTTTTTCCCAGCGGTCTATCTTTCACGGGGCCTTGACTGTACATTTGGAGGAACAGCACGGCTCAGTTGGTGTGAATGCTGCCATGAGTACTACATCCAACGCAGCCGACCATGTTGTTCCTTTTCGCATCCAGCTCTGTGCAGAGAGCCAAACTGCTTCGACTGATGTTATCCTCTTTACGGGTTGACTGGTGGGGTCTCTGCGCTGATAGGCTGCTTAGGTTCAGGGCACTTCACGTGGTTCTCCCGCTGTTCGGAGACAGCCATTACGTCGCACAGTGATGGCATTAACAAACGAACGCGATATGGAGTTACTGACTGCAAATTCCCTGCATATCGCGGACTCATAAATGATGGCTGCAAATCATATCAACATCCTCTTAGCGAGAATGCAAAAGCTCCGATAAATCTCAGGCTGTGCACTACCTCGCGCTGCCCGCACTGCTGTCAACTTCGTCGTCGACTGTGTTTTAAGGGTCTCTGACTACTGCATTGGGGTTTAAAAAGCTGCAATATTTTACAAATTTTTAGCGCCTGCCAAAAAAAACGAAAATGAGAGAAATGCCCGCAAAGAACTCGTAACACTGTAACTATCCTGGGTAATTAAAAATTCTGGAACATCGACCAAAGTGCATCGACCCAACGGTGACGCGAGCACGTGATCACGTCGGCACATAATCCCATGGTCCCCACTTCTGTCACATGATCGCGAGGCGTAAAATGAAATGGTATACCGTCCCGTAGCAAAAGGACCAAAAGGCGCCAACTGTTCGTTGTCACGTATTGATATCTTGGCACGTGACTGCACCTGTAATCAATTGTGGCATATCAATAAAAGGCACGTACAGCGCGGACAACTCCGCAAAGCCTACTTAAAGCTCCACAAGTCCCTATGCCTCTGGGAAAGAAAAGGCAAAAGTTGCGACCGTACGACACCAATACATGGTCTCATTCCAATCTTTTCAAAATCTCTCAAAATTTGTTATTCGTTTCCCCAGAATCCTCAATTTTTATTTATGAACCGCTTGGGATAAGCCTGAATGACTTTTTCTCCTGTTTGGATCTGCACTAAACATGTGCTATCGCTTCTGAGACAACAGCAACAAAAACATGGTCAGACAGGAATCAATTAATGGTCTTCTACGCTGCAGGTAGAATGCTGCAAAAATTATAGCACCGTGGTGGTGCTTTTCCCACCATAGCGAGGCGCCGTGCCACATGCGTGGTAATCCGCTGCATATTTCCCGGTCCTGTCAAGTACAGCGTACTGTATATATGCGTCTCTTGCACAGATATACGTACTTATTTTGTGGGTGCCGTACAGGATAGGACGTGGTTAACTCGCCCGATAGGGTTAACTCGTGGGAAGTAAAGCAGAGTCAAGTCCAGCTCCCACGTTATAAACGCCAAGAGCCGTGCAAGTGTCAGCAACCACCCCGACCAAGCCTGCACGTATCCAACTTGGGCTCGATAGAGCAAGGTGCTTGTTGCACCCACCGGTGGGAATCGGATACGCTTGCCACTAGGCTACAGGCGTGGCACTAGCTACAGGGTTTCTGGGAGCCTTTATATTTCAGGCATTCGCTGTACTAGCGATTACGAGGAGCGGGTCACACAATCACGGCATGCCCTCCTTGAAACAGCGATGTTTGCAACCAAAACTATTCCCATTCCCCCACAACAGGGTAGCTCATGTCGATATGAGGAAGACGAAGTTGTTTTGTATCAGAACGCTGCCTTCAATTAAGGCAGCAGTTTATAAGTATTTGTGAAAATTACCAGGCAGGCGCCGCTCCATTTTTGCCACGGCGAAGGAAGTGGAGGCCGCTGGACCTCGTTTAGAACCTGGTGGGTAGGCAATGGCCTTCCAGAGAAAGCGGCTCTGCCACATGAGTGATTCCAGCAGCCAGGACACTCTGGTGTACTTGGTGCCAAGTGATGACTCCTCGACGGACGCCGGGTTCGTAGCGGTCGTTAGGAAAAAGGCCAAGCGCAAACTGCGCAGACAAGCCGAGTCGTCCTCATCAAGCCCGTCAAAGGTCAACAGGGCGCGAAGTGCCCCGGCGCAGTCTCGCTTGTGGCACCAGTAACCATCCTAACTCATGAACCTTCAGAACAGGCAAGCCAGCTCTATGTATCTGGAAAGCCTCGTACCAGGAGGGGTCGTAGACGTGAGATTAAAACCTTATATAAACGTGATTGTCATTGATGCCAAGGACTGGAACGCACTAGAAATATTGATCGCCTTCACCAAACTCGGCAATATCAGCGTACGCTCACTCCAAGGCAGCAGCACTACGTCTGGCGTAGTTTGCAACGGTGATATCGCAATCTGTGACACTGATTTACCCATGCTAATCAAATCGCTGAAGGACAGCCTTTCAATAATTCATGTCTAGTTCCTTGGCAGGTCTGAATGCATCAAGCTGACCTTCGAGGTTGAATGTATACCATTATACTTGAAGCTTGGGCATTTTCAAAAGTCAGTTCGACCTTTCGTCCCGAAGCCGCTACAGTGCAGGTGGTGCATGAGGATGGGTCACGTGAGCGGTGTCTGCAAAAATTCTATCGTATGCCCGAGATGGTCGGAGCCACAGAGCGCAGACATTGGCCGAGCGGCTGCCTTGAAGCGTGCAAACTGCCGTGGCCTCCATGACTCTTCATTGAATGACTTCCCCCGTCCTAAAACATAGAAACCGGGTTCCGTCAGCATTTGGACTGACAAGTTTTCTTCAAGGAGGTAACCTGGCTTAAAGCATGAGGCTTTTTTAATCCCGCGTTGTTCACGATTTGAAAGAAATTTTGGCGGAAACGGGCGCGAAGTGTCGGCCCGGTGCATCACGCAAACATGCGTCTCTGCGCCCTCGAAAAGTTTTAACGGTTCCTGTCACCGACCAGGCGCCTGGTCGAAGCAAGGTGCGGCTGCAAGGCAGGCGTTGCACGAAAATGCAAACATGCCAAATCAGACTAACCATAGAATGTATTTGTTGCATAGCCACGGCGTCTGCACGGACAATTACGAGGCACAGACAGCTCGAACATAGAAGACGTTTATTTGGGGCGTGTGATTGCTTTTATCCCCTGAAGTGGAAAGGGAAGTGGGAGCGGAAAAAAGGCATGGAAGTGTTCGGCGCACGCGCAGCACTCTAGCATGACGAAGACAACACTATACCCTCTCCTCAAAAATGAAACCGTTGCACTGGCTTCCGCTGCCTCGTTGACCGGCGCAGGACTTGCTGCGAAGCTTCGGCCGCACTCAAGGTAGGTGGGAGAGGAGAGGTGCGAGGCTGAATATTGTTCCCCGCAATTTGCCCTGTGTCAGGAGAATCATCTGGGGCGGCCGCTTCCAAGGGAGTGGTTGCATTGGCGGCCGTGCTGGGACCTTTCGTCAGGCTGGGCCCTGGACCACGAGCAGTCGTATCGGTGACCGGAAACCTTGGTGATGAACCCGAGCGGCGGCGCACCTGATCGACGTGCCGCTTGACGATGGCAGTGGGAGTCTCTAGGCTTACCATCCGTCCTCCTGTCGCCGATTTGACACAACCAGGGATCCACTTCTCTTCCTGTCCGCAATTGCGGATGTACACGCTGCTGTCTGGCGGCCGTGTCCAGTCGTGGCTCCCCTCAGTTGGACCTGCAACATTCACAGGGAAGCAGGTGTCTAGACGCGATCTTATTTGATACCAGAGGAGCATCTCTGAAGGTGATTTGCCAGTCTTTACAGGTGCTAGTCTATAACTGAACAGCAGCCGTACCAATTTCTCGTTGAGATCGCCGCCCTTTATTTTTTGAATACCCTCCTTTATCGTTCGCTCCGCCCTTTCAGCAGCTCAGTTTGACTGGGGGTGAAAAGTTGCCGTGCACAGATGCGTATTGTTTTTTGCTGTAAATGTTGCAAATTCCTTACTCTTGAACTGTGTGGCGTTGTCAAATACTATTGTACGTGGCACACCAAAAGGGGCAAACATGCTCCTCAGAGCCCTTATTGTGCTTTCTACGTTTGCATGCTTCATAGGAATCGTTTCGATCCATTTGGAGTGCGCGTTCACTACAGCCAGGATCATCTTCCCGGTTACGGGTCCTGCGAAGTCGATATGGATCCGATACCACCGTTCTTCAGTCTTCGGCCAGTTTAGGGGAGGTGCATCCGGTGGCATAGGTAAATTTGCTATTCAATTTACACAATTGGCTGCGCGCTGCTATATGTCGCGGTCAAGTCCTGGCCACCAAAATAGGGAGCGTGCCACGGCTTTCATAGCCGATGATCCTTTGTGGGTTTCGTGAAGAAGTTTCAGGAAGCGTGTTCTCGTGTAGTTGCAATGGAGTCCGTTTGGAAACTGCTCTCGCACAATCCGCTGCGAATACTGCGGTGTTTAGATGCCCAAGCGTTAGAAGGCATACTGGGGTCATTTGGGAGATAGCGGGGGCTGTTTGCTTTACACCTTACCGTGCATGTAAATATTACTCGAGGAAAGGAAGAAAAGGGCGACACTTATACATAACTATGATAAGCACTTGGCAGATTTAAGTTAATTTTTATACAATTATGGGCCCAGCAAACAACGCAAAACCGCCTATAACTACTGCATACATGGCCACGGAAGCAACGCACACTGATGAGAGTAATAGTTATGTCTCGTGGTCAAAATTGTGAACAGAAGGAACAGTGTACTCACAAAATGTGAAGATTGCCAGCCCTAAGAGGAGAAAAATCATCGCCGACACCACGAACATAGCGAACAGGAAGAACCTCATCAAGCTCTCGTCTTCGAAGAGGTCCATGACAGCCAACCATCCTGCAAGACAGCACGACTGCTCTTCTATAGCATTGCTGGCTTTGATCCGCATGTGCGTGTGTCCGTAAATGATAAGGCCGATCAAGTAGACCGCAAGAAAGGCACTGCCGGGGTAAATGAGCTGTCACGTCAAGCATCATTCTTCAGGCACGACTGCACAGGAAAACACTTCTCTCGCGTTACTTTCAAACGGGTGACGTATTTTTGGAGCTGCAAATTGCGAACCTGTTGTTGTTGTTGTTGCCTCGCATACGATGGCACATACCCACGGTGGGGGATTGGCCAGGGTTTGGTGCAGATCCAAACAGGAAAAATCTCACCCAGGTTTAAGAGCGAACTTACAGGTTTTTCTGGCGCAAGCAATTGGTCTTCTTTGTCTTCTCATTCGGCTTTTAGCAGCCCGCTCCTGCCATCATTTGGCGCCACCACATTTGGGTTCAGCCACAGATCTGTTTGTACCGCTGTTCTAAATTTCCTGATAGAATCTCACCGACTGCCTTGCTAAGTGTTCCAAAATTTTCTTTTCTATCAATTATTACGTTTTGACTTAATCATTATTATTTAATCCCACTCTTTATTATTATTCTTACAATTTTGAAATCAAAACTCTCATCCGTTTTCTGTTCATGAGGAAGAAATCACCGGTGTTGCGCTCCCACGTGCTTTTTCTTTTTATTATCTACGTTCAGGTGAACAACCACCCGATTCTTGGCCGATCCCTGTGTGTGGGTATGTGCCACCTTTCGATACGCTAACAACAGCAACAACAACAACAAATATTGCGAAAATAGCAAACGATCAACCCAGAAAAAAACTCACAGGACGGCTACGACTGCGTAACGAGGTGTTCAACAATAGCTGTTTAGGCGTTTAGTTTTGGGGATACTTTGAGGTAGAAAGATACAGTGACCTCATATCCCACTGGTGTAGTGGTCAAGCGATGCACTGGAAGGTGGCTGTTCCAAACAGAGCCACCCGCAGGCTAATGCGACCCGGGTTGACCGTTGTTGTTGTTGTTGTTAGCCTATCAAAAGATGGCACATACCCCACACTGGGGGATCGGCCAAGAATCGGGTGGCTATTCACCTGAACG
The DNA here is from genome assembly GCF_052857255.1 of Amblyomma americanum. Classification (NCBI taxonomy): domain Eukaryota; kingdom Metazoa; phylum Arthropoda; class Arachnida; order Ixodida; family Ixodidae; genus Amblyomma; species Amblyomma americanum. Next base: position 47,418,156 of record NC_135506.1, read on the forward strand.
CAGTTAACAAAATTTTCGGGTTGACCGTGTCATTAACGAAACCACCGGTGATGCCGATGGCAGCGACGCTGACGGCGACAGTGACAAGAAAGCCAGGGACGGCCGCCAGACAGCAGTCGCTGTAAAATAATTATTCAAGGCATACAGAAATAACAAGTTGAATATGAAGTTAAGCATATCGCTTGAATTTAACCAACGAAAATCGACTCGCAGCTCACCGTAAGGGGGTGGGGACACGAACAGGATGAAAGTAGAAGCAACTGAACATGTTTATCATGTTGCGAGCTCTTGCAGCTTAACAATCAATCAATCGATCAATCAATCTTTTATTTCTTCCTCAGAAAAAGATTAACGGAGGACGAGGAGAGCTCGAAGAAAAAGTGGAAGTTTCCATTTGACGAGCTGCGAGCCCTTTATTTATATACAGTGGAAGATTTAGAAATGTACATCTTTATACATTAGAAAGTGTAACAGTCAGTACGTATAATATGTTATACAAAATAATATACGCTCATTCTCGAGCCACAAATAAAGGTCAATATATACGAGGAGTCATGGTAGCACACTAATTTTACAGTGGAAAGAGAATTTCCAAACTACATGAAACAATTTCATACACGCTCACTCTCGCGTTACAAAAGACTTAAGCATATTGTTGTTAATGGTGCTTATGTTGATTCCTTGACAATGAAGGTGGTTTAGTAGGGTCGTTAGGGCATGACAGAGCATTTTGTCAGATTGTTTTAAACGTGAGTAAGGAATTTTCCAAATTAAATTGGTGCGTGTATTGTAGTGTCATGTTTGAGGGGTCAAGTTAGCAAGTGTGCGAAGAATTTCATGCGAGTCATGCTTATATCGCTTTGCAAGGTAGAATGAGTACAAAACCGATGCATGGAATAGAATTAAAGTCACTCTAATGACTGACTTGGACATTCTTTTTCATTCACAGGTATGGACATGCAGGTTTGCTTCAGCTGTTGCTCTTACTTTATTATGAATCTTGAAGAAAACTCAAGGCATATTTCTCCTGCAGGCATAATTGTGTTTCATTGTTCTAAATACTCGCAGGAGTCTTGAGGCTGTTTTAACATGGCCTAAAACTAAGTGTTGGTAGCAGTCCACGTCAAAGGTTTAGGTAGTCGGTGACACGGTGTAGTTATCAGCTGTCGGTAATGTGCAGTAAAATGCAGTTTCTCAGTGCAATACACATAAAAACATCTAGCCCATACAGTAGAAAAAATCGCGGGCTGCTTTCAAATAGCAAGCCACGTCATCTGCACCAACAGAAAAATCGGAAAATCTTGCGAGCTTATGCCTTCGACAAATACGTCGTAACGAAACTGGCCAACCGAACATGTCGCACATAAGTTTACTCTTGCTCCCCATTTAACAAAAAAACGCTTAATTTGTTCGGTGTTGATTAGTGGCAGAAAAATAACTAAATCCGGAAATCTTGTAGCCAGTCGTGCTTCCATTGGAACAATACAAAACATTCATTGGTCATTTAATAAAACGAGCGTGAGTACATGCGTGAAATATATTCCTGAACACGCACCGCAATAAAAACATAAAAAAATAATCTTGTCATTTTTTGTACACGACCATCATGCCATTATCTTGAGACCACTTCAAGCAATAGTTAATAACTTACTCTTGACCAAAACAATTTGTATACAAGCGGAATCTCTCGAGAATAAATATTTTGTGAGCCCAGTATAGAGCTATTTTTACATGTTTAACACACTGACATATTTTTCTGCGGGCCGCACAAACATTTCTGCGCTGCTCTTTCCTGTTTATAGTAATAATTGGTTTTGGGGAAAGGAAATGGTGCAGTATCTGTCTCATATATCGTTGGACACCTGAACCGCGCCGCAAGGGACGGGGGAAAGGAGGAAATGAAAGAAGAAAGGAAGAAAGAGGTGCTGTAGTGGAGGGCTCCGGGATAATGTCGACCACCTGGGTATCTTTAACGTGCACTGACATCGCACAGTACAAGGGCGCCTTAGCGTTTTTCCTCCATAAAAACGCAGCCGCCGCGGTCGGGTTCGAACCCGGAAACTCCGGATCAGTAGTCGAGCGCCCGAACCACTGAGCCACCGTGGCGGGTTTGCTGTTTGTCAGAGCGCATAATTGTGACAGCAAGGAGTTGTGTACAAAAGCGATTGACAAAAGTCGGGATTCACGCAGCCCTGTTCGGGTCAACGTGGCGAACAGCCTTGCGAGGCATTTCAATAGCCAGGTCTGCAGCCACCTGGCGTCAATAGGACTTAGTATAGTCGCCTGCTTGGCCGGATATTCGTAGTAGGTGACTTCCGCTGCAAACAAGAGAGAGAGAGACAAGGACAGAAGGACAGAGCTGGAGTCAGCGAATGGGAAGCTCGTATGGCGTCTTACGGGGACTGGCTGCAGCGCGAAATAAACAAAACTGTATCCCTGCTAATTTTGTTTTAATACGACGACATTGCACGTCCTACGGTGCCGAAATGTGTCATAAGTCAGAAAATTCGCCCGTATGCTGGAGGAAACTGACGTCACGAGACCAGAAGTGGCGTCACTTCCCGTGAAGGCGCCAACCTTTCAAAGATACTGCGATCGCACTGCCAGCACACAACGAAGTTCGGAGACCCTGGGAATATTTCTGCGTTCTGATTTCTTAGCCTAAAGGGGACTATCATCGATCGGGGTAAATAGCTTCAGTATCGCTATCGCAAATCATAACGGAAAACTGCAGCGTTGATATGCTTGCTAGAGAGTGAGTTGACACACACCTTTAGCATGAGCCCGCCCCCAGCCACTGCGCCCGCGTTCATTGACGTGGCAGCCACGCATGCAACTGCCGGGTACCTGGCGCCCTCAAGGCGATTCGCGCATGCGCACTGACGACACGCGGGCTCCGGGTACTCCGGCATATACTCAGAAGAAGGTAGGACGGGGGAAGGGGGAGAAAGCGATTCCAGAGTCAGGCTTCAGACTGAGCAGTGCACAGCGTACCTTCCGTACCAACTCAGGTGCAGCGCATATGTTCGCGGTTCGAATCACAGCTGGAGTTTTTTTTCCACGCGGAAGTAAGACAAGTAGCTGATGCGTTGAAATTTTTGAGCACATGAAAAAATTGTGAGTAAATCCGAATGGCCTAAACTAGTATGGCCTAATCACGAATATACAGGCGTTGCCTCAAGGAGTTGATGACGTTGGGATATCAAAAGTCATCTAGGAAGTGCTAAGAGCGATTCATTTTTGCTATTCCTTAATTAATTACCCACCTCTACCTTACAGACATTCCAGCGTGCCGTGCCAGACAAGCGGCGTTCACAGCGCGTCTACAACGGCGTGGGCTTTCCCCTTCTCCACGCCCGCCTTCGCTATGGTCGCCTTTCGTCTTGAATGACTCGTCCTCTCACATCGGCTGGTGTGCCACGAGAGTTTTCACTCGCGCAACGTGCATCGCTCTCTGCACCGGCCTAACAATAAACACTGAACAACCCGCCTTGGAGGAACAGCACGGTTCAGTTGCTGCGAATGCTGCCATGATTACTACATGCAGCGCAGCCGACCATGTCGCTCCTTTTCGCATCCAGCTCTGTGCAGAGAGCCAAACTGCTTCGACTGATGTTATCCTCTTTACGGGTTGACTGGTGGGGTCTCTGCGCTGATAGGCTCCTTAGGTTCAGGGCACTTCACGTGGTTCTCCCGCTGTTTGGAGACAGCCATTACATCTCACAGTGATGGCATCAAGAAGCGAACGCGATATGGAGTAACTGACTGCAAATGCGCAGCATATCGCGGACTCATAAAAGAAAACTGCAAATCATATCAACTTCTTCTCAACGAGAATACAATTAAGAGCTCCGATAAATCTCAGGTTGTGCAGTACCTCGCGCTGCCCGCAATGCAGTCAACTTCGTCGTCGACTGTCTTAAAGGGACACTGAGGAGAAATTGAAGTTGACTTGTATCGATAGAATATACCAGCTCCTGATCACAAAAACGCCGCTCTTACTGAAAACAAAGCTCTTGTAAGGTAGAAAATAGCAAGAACCAAAATACAGGTATCGCCACCACAGGCCAATCTCGCAAGTACAAGCGTGGTAACGCCATAAGACAAGAGACGCCACCTTGGAGGAATTTTCCATCCTACTTGGTTTCGCGAATGTCTGAGGCTGACAAAGGTAGGCCGCGCAGATCAATATTGGAGTAAGTTTTGTTTTAAAACCAATAGTGCACCTTTATCACACAAGGAAGGAAGGAAGGCAAAAGACAACCTTAATGTTGGAAGCAAAGAAAATGGATGCATGGCGGCGCCACAGGCGGCCAGGAGAGTTTCGATTCCTTATGGCGCTTCGCGTCTGAGCTTTGCGTGCCCCGTGGTTTTGTTTTTGACGCGCTTCGATTTACAAGCGCCGAACAGCAGAGGAACTCCAAGTGCCGCTACAAGTGCTAGTTAACCTTTGAAGGAGCCTGTTAAGGCTTGTCAGATGATCGCCACGGTCGATGAAAAGCTATGATGGCACGATGGTCGGTGATCGTACAAGGCAGCACTTCTGTATTCGCACGCTTGCCCGGCGAAACATTCCCGGCTGTGCCAGTCAACTTCAAACTACTTAACGGAAATCGTTTATTAAGGACGAGAGACAAGGTACAAGGCAGTTCAGAAAAATTGCTGATGGCCTAGCTCTGTTAGGCCAGGATATACCTAGGGAAAGCGCGGAGATTTCTGCATCAGAAGAGTGCATTCACTAGATGCGCCTTTATTGTCGGCTATAACTTGAGCCGTCGTGGTGGAGCGGTAGCGTTTCCGCCTCAAACGCTGAAGGCCCTGGTTCGATTCCGAACCTCGGCACCCGACCTCTTTTCTTCTATTCAGTGAGTGGGCGGGGGGTTTCAGTGGCTCCCTTGGATGCCGCCGCAGAATACGCTGGTTAGCTGTTAAGCGCAGGCTCTGTTAAGGCGCGTTTATGCTGCTGCGAGGCGCGCGCGCGCGCTGCACGGCGACGTCACATCGGCCAAAGCGAGACCCTCTATACTCCAACTGCGCTTGACCGCCGACGCTTTCGGCGGCTTCGGCGCACTCTGACCGCACTGGCGGGGAGATTGGAGCATGTATCTATTTCGCGCCGAGTGCGCCAGCCGCCGCCGGCCCGGCCAGACTGATTTGTCTCCGCGGCGAGGTGCGCGTTATATTCAATAACTGCGGCAGTTGGGCGGAGCTGTTCTTTTCGAGCTCGGCTATTTTAATCAATTCACAGTACATATCTGAAGGTACATGCAAGTTGGCGAGAGAGCCAGATCCAGTGGACCCGTTGGATCTAGCGGAAGCCGTTGAAGCGTCGTGCGCAGGCTTTGGTTTCAAGCCGCCGACTTTAAACGCGACCGCCCTCGAGCCCCTATTTGTTTTTTGTGGCAAATAATAAATACATAAGTTGGCCCTTGCAACCGTGGGAGACCTCAACGCCGCCTGCTGCGCCGTGCAACCGCGCCGTTCAAGGAATCACAATCCGTTGGCCCCAAAGCCCCGGCCAGCCTCCAAGCCTCCAATGGGCGCAAGGCGCCAACCTTGTCCTGGCCCCTTGCGACTCCCCGCACTGGGGTTATCATATTTAGTTTGCAACGGCTGCTCACTGAGGAAGTGGGAAACGACTCGCCGGCGCCTAACCTAACCGTGCTTCCTCAAAAGCATCGCACGCTCTTTGGGGATGAGGTCGCTGAAATGCAGGCCAGAGTTTTTGCGAGAACTACGTCGTCGGGTTGGGGAACGGGATCCATCGTAACGCTGGCAAGACGCCGGTGCAAACGTAAACGAAGCAACGGTAGCAACCCCCGATAGATGCCTTCAACGTGCGGCGGCGGTAGCTTTCATTTCGGCAGCTGCTAGACCGCACCGCTAGCGGCCAGAAATCACGGAGTCTACGTTTACGTCACCTTGCACGTCACTCCATTCTGTGTCGTCATAAGAGTTCTCCGTGTCGTCATAAGAGTTCTCGAGTTTGAATCGGAGCGGCGGGAAAATTTTTTTCAACTTAGAATCCGAATTTCTTTGAAATAAATGCATCTTTCGCTCCCGGACAAGCGTCAACAAAGCCATGAAATGCCGAACTATAATATATTGCTAACAAAAAACTTTCTCCTCAGTGTCCCTTTAAAGGTCTCTGCCTACTGCACTGGGATTAAAAAAAGTGCAGTAATTTACAAATTTGTTACCCGCCGGGCAAAAAAAAAGACGGAAATTAGAAAAATACCCACAAAGAACACGCAACACTGTTACTATCCTGGATGAGTAAAAATTCTGGAACACCGACCAAAATGCGACACAACGATGGTGCGAGCACGTGACCACGTCGGCACGTAATCCCATGGTCTCCACTTGTGTCACATGATCGCGAGGCGTAAAATGAAATGGTATACCCTTCCGTAGCAAAAGGACCTAGAGGGCGCCAACTGTTCATTGTGACGTTTACACGTCTTGGCACGTGACTGCACCAGTAATAACTTGTGGCACACCATTAAAAGGCACGTGCAGAGCGGACAGCTCCGCTGCGCCTACTTCAAGCGCCACAAATCCCTATGCCTCTGGAAAAGAAAAGGCAAAAGTTGCGACCATACTACACCAATGCATGGTCTCATTCCAATCTTCTCAAAATCTCTCAAAATTCGTTATTCCTTTCCCCAGAATCCTCAATTTTTATTTATGACCCGCTTGGGATAAGCCTGAATGAGTTTTTCCCCTGTTTGGATCTGCACCAAACATGCGGCATCGCTTCTGAGGCAACAGCAACAACAACATGGTCAGACAGGAATCAATTAATGGACATGTATACGCTGCAGGTAGAATGCTGGAAAAATAAAAGCACCGTGGTGGTGCTTTTCCCACCGTAGCGAGGTGTCGTGCCACATGCGTGGTACTCCGCTGCATATTTCCCGGTCCTGTCAAGTACAGCGTACTGTATATATGCGTCTCTTGCACAGATATACGTACTTATTTTCTGGGTGCCGTACAGGATAGGACGTGGTTAACTCGCCCGATAGGGTTAACTCGTGGGAAGTAAAGCAGAGTAAAGTCCAGCTCCCGCGTTATAAACGCCAAGAGCCGTGCAAGTGTCAGCAACCACCCCGACCAAGCCTGCACGTATCCAACTTGGGCTCGATAGAGCAAGGTGCTTGTTGCACCCACCGGTGGGAATCGGATACGCTTGCCACTAGGCTACAGGCGTGGCACTAGCTACAGGGTCTCTGGGAGCCTTTATATTTCAGGCATTCGCTGTACTAGCCATTACGAGGAGTGGGTCACACAATCACGGCATGCCCTCCTTGAAACAGCGATGTTTGCAACCAAGACTATTCCCATTCCCCCACACAGGGTAGCTCATGTCGATATGAGGAAGACGAAGTTGTTTTGTATCAGAACGCTGCCTTCGAGACAGCAGTTTTTAAGTATTTGTGAAAAATACCAGTGAGCCGCCGCTCCATTTTTGTCACGGCGATGGAAGTGGAGGCCGCTGGACCTCGTTTAGAACCTGGTGGGTATGCAATGGCCTTCCAGAGAAAGCGGCTCTGCCACATGAGTGATTCCAGCAGCCAGGACACTCTGGTGTACTCAGTGTCTAGTGATGACTCCTCGACGGATGCCGAGTTCGTACCGGTCGTTAGGAAGAAGGACAAGCGCAGACTGCGCAGACAAGCCGAGTCGTCCTCATCAAGCCCGTCAAAGGTCATCAGGGCGGAAAGTGCTCCGGTGCAAACAGTCTCGCTTGTGGCACAGGAACCATCAGAACTCCTGAACCTTCAGAACAGGCAAGCCACCTCTATGTGTCTGGAAAGCCTCCTAGAGGGAGGGGTAGAAGACGTGAGAATAAAACCCTTTAAGAACGTGATTGCCATTGATGCCAAGGAGTGGGACGCACTAGAAATATTGATCGCCATCACCAAACTCGACAATGTCAGCGTACGCCCACTCCAAGGCAGCGGCACTACGGCCGGCGTAATTTACAACGGTGACATCACCATCTGTGATGCCGATTTACCCATGTTAATCAAATCGCTGAATTTCAGCCTTTCAATAATTCATGTCCAGTTCCCTGGCAGGTCTAAGTGCTGACCTTCGAGGTTGAATGTATACCATTATACTTGAAGCTTGGGCATTTTCGACTGTCAGTTCGACCTTTAGTCCCGACGCCGCTACAGTGCAGGAGGTGCATGAGGGTGGGTCACGTGAGCGGGGTCTGCAACAAATCCATCGTATGCCCGAGATGCTCCAAGCCACAGAGCGCAGATATTTGTCGAGCGATTGCCTTCAAGCGTGCAAACTGCCGCGGCCTCCACGACTCCTACTCGAATGACTGCCCCCGTCTTAAGACTTATAGAAGCCGCCTTCCGTCAGCCTTTGGACTGGCAAGCTTTTTTCGAGGGAACCTCGCTAAAAGCACGAAGTTTTTTTAATCCCGTCATGTTGATGATTTGAAAGAAATTTTGGCGGAAACGGGCGCGAAATGTCCGCCCGGTGCATCGTTCAAACATGCGTCTCTGCGCCCTCGAAAAGGATTAACGGTTCCTCTGACACAGCTGTCACCGACCATGGTACGTGATCGAAGCAACGTGCGGCTGCAAGGCAGGCGTTGCATTAAAATGCAAACATGCCAAATGAGACTAACCATAAAACGTATTAAAACCCCTTATGAAATCCTCTTCTCGCGAGCACTGATAAGTTTTTGCATTTCGTGTGTGTGAGGTTATATCACGGTACCGTACATTGCGTGCTACAACAAAAGGAAAACAGCGAATGTTCTAAGATATTTTTGTGAGCGGTATGTTCTACGTTCAGGCTTTTATGGGACTGCAGCCAGTGAAGGTGGAGTATGTGCTCAACCATATTGGAGGCATTAAGTACGACGTGAATGACCTCTTACAAGCCCAAGAATTAGGAGAGTACAAAGGCCTTGCTACTAGCGAAAACAATCAAGAAGTCATAATAGGACTGCTTGGATGGGACAAGGGATCGTGGCCCGAATTCCGAAAGGCGCAACTTTGATACTGAAGAAACGTGACCTGTAAGCACACGTTGACGTCACAGTCCTCATTCAGCTGTTGAAACCAAAACCGAAAGAGCGCGAGAAATAAATGCGATTATAAATTACTTAGCGGTAGTATGACAATACAATGTTGTAATCCATGTATTAATGCCTTACGCATCATTACAAACAAGAAAACACGCACCCGAAGGTTATGTGTCTATACTCTTTTAAGGCGGAGCTTCAGCGTTTCGTCCGAACTTTTTTTATTGCGCTACGCGTGCCTAATAGCGCCGTGTGCATCGAACTCCGGATTTAGATGCGCACGGCGCTATTAGGCAAGCGAAGCGCAATAAAAAAAATTTGGAGGAGACACTTAAGCTCCGCCTTAAGGTACACGCATAGACTTACATAAAATCAGTAACAGCATTACGAAAGCAGCATTACACATAACAAACCAAAATTAAACAGCTGCTAATAAAGTTACAATAGCGGCATTACGAAAGGCATTAGTATTAGTAATTTCAGCGATACGGCGCAGGAAACCTTATGGTCTGCATGCTCTTGCTGTGAATTTTTGTTGTGAAGCTGTTTGAAGCGTATGCTTTCGATCATATTGGGAACAGCGCTAACACATTAGGGATCGAAAACGCTATACAGGTGCTGATTAGCAACTGGCGTTTATTTAAGAAACCCATATATATTCATACCGCAATCCCGCAATCAGGAAAAAACAGATTCAACTTGCTGCGTGAAAAGAAGGCGAAGAAAAAAAAACACGTGCTCAACGCATGAGAAAAGAAACGTAACAAGAGATGAACCGGCCCAAAGGTTAACGGGGGTAACAACAGGGTGACCGGGTGAAAACAAACAAGAAAAAGCAACAAGGGTATTTTTTAAGTGCTACAGGCGCGCACCAAGGATGAAATGAAAGTAAGTGGCGAGTTGAATGGCACGTGCTCATTTCGAAAGCCGGAAAAGGGGGGGGGGGGCGATAAAACGACACTAAAAAGGAGAAATATGGTGAAAACAAACAAGAACCTCAACAAGGGTAAAGGCACAACATCGGGGAGGCGGCTGCCGAGTATCAGGACTGATGCCCAAAAAAAGCGATTTCTTTTGAAAGTAACGTGATAGACTGTGCACTGACATAACTGTGCTCTTTACTATTGATATAAAAGCTTGCGAGATTTCTTGAGCATGCTGGCTGAAATATTGCTTGATGATGCGCGTTTTGTCAAGCATGGGAGAGCATTTGCGTTGTGTTGGGTTTAATGGCGCATAAGCAAGTAAGGCTTTTGGCGCATGACAGACTTTTAGTTTTCTTTCCCCGTGGCCTATCTTTCACAGGGCCCTGACTGTACATTTGGAGGAACAGGATGGTTCAGTTGCTGCGAATGCTGCCATGAGTACTACATCCAACGCAGCCGACCATGTCGCTCCTTTTCGCATTCAGCTCCGTGCAGAGAGCCAAAAGGTTTCGCTTGACGTTATCCTCTGCACGGGCAACTGGTGGGGTCTCTGCGCTGATAGGCTGCTTAGGTTCAGGGCACTTCACGTGGTTCTCCCGCTGTTCGGAGACAGCCATTACGTCGCACAGTGATGGCATTAACAAACGAACGCGATATGGAGTTACTGACTGCAAGTTCTCTGCATATCGCGGACTCATAAATGATGGCTGCAAATCATATCAACTTCCTCTTAGCGAGAATGCAAAAGCTCCGATAAATCTCAGGTTGTGCACTACCTCGCGCTGCCCGCACTGCTGTCAACTTCGTCGTCGACTGTGTTTTAAGGGTCTCTGACTACTGCATTGGGGTTTAAAAAGGTGCAATATTTTACAAATTTTTAGCGCCTGGTAAAAAAAAACGAAAATGAGAAAAATGCCCGCAAAGAACTCGTAACACTGTAACTATCCTGGGTAATTAAAAATTCTGGAACATCGACCAAAGTGCATCGACCCAACGGTGACGCGAGCACGTGATCACGTCGGCACATAATCCCATGGTCCCCACTTCTGTCACATGATCGCGAGGCGTAAAATGAAATGGTATACCGTCCCGTAGCAAAAGGACCAAAAGGCGCCAACTGTTCGTTGTCACGTATTGATATCTTGGCACGTGACTGCTCCAGTAATCACTTGTGGCACACCAATAAAAGTCACGAACAGTGCGGACAATTCCCCAAAGCCGACTCAAAGCCCCCACAAATCCTTATGCCTCTGGAAAAGAAAAGGCAAAAGTTGCGACCATGCTACACCAATACATGGTCTCATTCCAATCTTCTAAAAATCTCTCAAATTTGTTATTCGTTTCCTCAGAATCCTCAATTTTTATTTATGAGCCACTTCGGATAAGCCACATGGACGGACAGGAATCAATCAATTAATGGACATGTATACGCTGCAGGTAGAATGCTGGAAAAATTATAGCACCGTGGCGGTGCTTTTCCCACCGTAGCGAGGCGCTGTGCCACATGCGTGGTACTCCGCTGCATATTTCCCGGTCCTGTCAAGTACAGCGTACTGTATATATGCGTCTCTTGCACAGATATACGTACTTATTTTCTGGGTGCCGTACAGGATAGGACGTGGTTAACTCGCCCGATAGGGTTAACTCGTGGGAAGTAAAGCAGAGTCAAGTCCAGCTCCCGCGTTATAAACGCCAAGAGCCGTGCAAGTGTCAGCAACCACCCCGACCAAGCCTGCACGTATCCAACTTGGGCTCGATAGAGCAAGGTGCTTGCTGCACCCACCGGTGGGAATCGGATACGCTTGCCACTAGGCTACAGGCGTGGCACTAGCTACAGGGTTTCTGGGAGCCTTTATATTTCAGGCATTCGCTGTACTAGCCATTACGAGGGGTGGGTCACACAATCACGGCATGCCCTCCTTGAAACAGCGATGTTTGCAACCAAGACTATTCCCATTCCCCCACAACAGGGTAGCTCATGTCGATATGAGGAAGACAAGTTACTCTGTATCAAAACGCTGCCTTCGAGACAGCATTTTAAAGGTTTTTGTGAAAATTCTCAGGGAGGCGCCGCTCCATTTTTGCCACGGCGATGGAAGTGGAGGCCGCTGGACCTCGTTTAGAACCTGGTGGGTAGGCAATGGCCTTCCAGAGAAAGCGGCTCTGCCACATGAGTGATTCCAGCAGCCAGGACACTCTGGTGTACTCGGTGCCAAGTGATGACTCCTCGACGGACGCCGGGTTCGTAGCGGTCGTTAGGAAAAAGGCCAAGCGCAAACTGCGCAGACAAGCCGAGTCGTCCTCATCAAGCCCGTCAAAGGTCAACAGGGCGCGAAGTGCCCCGGCGCAGTCTCGCTTGTGGCACCAGTAACCATCCTAACTCATGAACCTTCAGAACAGGCAAGCCATCTCTATGTATCTGGAAAGCCTCGTACCAGGAGGGGTCGAAGACGTGAGAATAAAACCCTATATATACGTGATTGCCATTGATGCCAAGGACTGGAACGCACTAGAAATATTGATCGCCTTCACCAAACTCGGCAATATCAGCGTACGCTCACTCCAAGGCAGCAGCACTACGTCTGGCGTAATTTGCAACTGTGATATCGCAATCTGTGACACTGATTTACCCATGTTAATCAAATCGCTGAACGACAGCCTTTCAATAATTCATGTCTAGTTCCTTGGCAGGTCTGAATGCATCAAGCTGACCTTTGAGGTTGAATGTATACCATTATACTTGAAGCTTGGGCATTTTCGACAGTCAGTTCGACCTTTCGTCCCGAAGCCGCTACAGGGCAGTTGGTGCATGAGGATGGGTCACGTGAGCGGTGTCTGCAACAATTCCATCGTATGCCCGAGATGGTCGGAGCCACAGAGCGCAGACATTTGCCGAGCGGCTGCCTTGAAGCGTGAAAACTGCCGTGGCATCCATGACTCTTCCTCGAATGACTTCCCCCCCGTCTTAAAACATAGAAACCGGGTTTTGTCAGCCTTTGGACTGACAAGTTTTCTTCAAGGAGGTAACCTGGCTTAAACCAAGAGGCTTTTTTAATCCCTCGTTGTTCACGATTTGAAAGAAATTTTGGCGGAAACGGGCGCGATGTGTCGGCCCGGTGCATCGCGCAAACATGCGTCTCTGCGCCCTCGAAAAGTTTTTACGGTTCCTCTTTCTTACACAGCTGTCACCGATCAGGCGCCTGGTCGAAGCAACGTGCGGCTGCAAGGCAGGCGTTGCACGAAAATGCAAACATGCCAAATCAGACTAACCATAGAATGTATTTGTTTCATAGCCACGGCGTCTGCACGGACAATTACGAGGCACAAACAACTCGAACATAGAAGACGTTTATTTGGGGCGTGTGATTGCTTTTATCCCCTGAAGTGGAAAGGGAAGTGGGAGCGGAAAAAAGGCATGGAAGTGTTCGGCGCACGCGCAGCACTCTAGCATGACGAAGACAACACTATACCCTCTCCTCAAAAATGAAACCGTTGCACTGGCTTCCGCTGCCTCGTTGACCGGCGCAGGACTTGCTGCGAAGCTTCGGCCGCACTCAAGGTAGGTGGGAGAGGAGAGGTGCGAGGCTGAATATTGTTCCCCGCAATTTGCCCTGTGTCAGGAGAATCATCTGGGGCGGCCGCTTCCAAGGGAGTGGTTGCATTGGCGGCCGTGCTGGGACCTTTCGTCAGGCTGGGCCCTGGACCACGAGCAGTCGTATCGGTGACCGGAAACCTTGGTGATGAACCCGAGCGGCGGCGCACCTGATCGACGTGCCGCTTGACGATGGCAGTGGGAGTCTCTAGGCTTACCATCCGTCCTCCTGTCGCCGATTTGACACAACCAGGGATCCACTTCTCTTCCTGTCCGCAATTGCGGATGTACACGCTGCTGTCTGGCGGCCGTGTCCAGTCGTGGCTCCCCTCAGTTGGACCTGCAACATTCACAGGGAAGCAGGTGTCTAGACGCGATCTTATTTGATACCAGAGGAGCATCTCTGAAGGTGATTTGCCAGTCTTTACAGGTGCTAGTCTATAACTGAACAGCAGCCGTACCAATTTCTCGTTGAGATCGCCGCCCTTTATTTTTTGAATACCCTCCTTTATCGTTCGCTCCGCCCTTTCAGCAGCTCAGTTTGACTGGGGGTGAAAAGTTGCCGTGCACAGATGCGTATTGTTTTTTGCTGTAAATGTTGCAAATTCCTTACTCTTGAACTGTGTGGCGTTGTCAAATACTATTGTACGTGGCACACCAAAAGGGGCAAACATGCTCCTCAGAGCCCTTATTGTGCTTTCTACGTTTGCATGCTTCATAGGAATCGTTTCGATCCATTTGGAGTGCGCGTTCACTACAGCCAGGATCATCTTCCCGGTTACGGGTCCTGCGAAGTCGATATGGATCCGATACCACCGTTCTTCAGTCTTCGGCCAGTTTAGGGGAGGTGCATCCGGTGGCATAGGTAAATTTGCTATTCAATTTACACAATTGGCTGCGCGCTGCTATATGTCGCGGTCAAGTCCTGGCCACCAAAATAGGGAGCGTGCCACGGCTTTCATAGCCGATGATCCTTTGTGGGTTTCGTGAAGAAGTTTCAGGAAGCGTGTTCTCGTGTAGTTGCAATGGAGTCCGTTTGGAAACTGCTCTCGCACAATCCGCTGCGAATACTGCGGTGTTTAGATGCCCAAGCGTTAGAAGGCATACTGGGGTCATTTGGGAGATAGCGGGGGCTGTTTGCTTTACACCTTACCGTGCATGTAAATATTACTCGAGGAAAGGAAGAAAAGGGCGACACTTATACATAACTATGATAAGCACTTGGCAGATTTAAGTTAATTTTTATACAATTATGGGCCCAGCAAACAACGCAAAACCGCCTATAACTACTGCATACATGGCCACGGAAGCAACGCACACTGATGAGAGTAATAGTTATGTCTCGTGGTCAAAATTGTGAACAGAAGGAACAGTGTACTCACAAAATGTGAAGATTGCCAGCCCTAAGAGGAGAAAAATCATCGCCGACACCACGAACATAGCGAACAGGAAGAACCTCATCAAGCTCTCGTCTTCGAAGAGGTCCATGACAGCCAACCATCCTGCAAGACAGCACGACTGCTCTTCTATAGCATTGCTGGCTTTGATCCGCATGTGCGTGTGTCCGTAAATGATAAGGCCGATCAAGTAGACCGCAAGAAAGGCACTGCCGGGGTAAATGAGCTGTCACGTCAAGCATCATTCTTCAGGCACGACTGCACAGGAAGACACTTCTCTCGCGTTACTTTCAAACGGGTGACGTATTTTTGGAGCTGCAAATTGCGAACCTGTTGTTGTTGTTGTTGCCTCGCATACGATGGCACATACCCACGGTGGGGGATTGGCCAGGGTTTGGTGCAGATCCAAACAGGAAAAATCTCACCCAGGTTTAAGAGCGAACTTACAGGTTTTTCTGGCGCAAGCAATTGGTCTTCTTTGTCTTCTCATTCGGCTTTTAGCAGCCCGCTCCTGCCATCATTTGGCGCCACCACATTTGGGTTCAGCCACAGATCTGTTTGTACCGCTGTTCTAAATTTCCTGATAGAATCTCACCGACTGCCTTGCTAAGTGTTCCAAAATTTTCTTTTCTATCAATTATTACGTTTTGACTTAATCATTATTATTTAATCCCACTCTTTATTATTATTCTTACAATTTTGAAATCAAAACTCTCATCCGTTTTCTGTTCATGAGGAAGAAATCACCGGTGTTGCGCTCCCACGTGCTTTTTCTTTTTATTATCTACGTTCAGGTGAACAACCACCCGATTCTTGGCCGATCCCTGTGTGTGGGTATGTGTCACCTTTCGATACGCTAACAACAGCAACAACAACAACAAATATTGCGAAAATAGCAAACGATCAACCCAGAAAAAAACTCACAGGACGGCTACGACTGCGTAACGAGGTGTTCAACGATAGCTGTTTAGGCGTTTAGTTTTGGGGATACTTTGAGGTAGAAAGATACAGTGACCTCATATCCCACTGGTGTAGTGGTCAAGCGATGCACTGGAAGGTGGCTGTTCCAAACAGAGCCACCCGCAGGCTAATGCGACCCGGGTTGACCGTTGTTGTTGTTGTTGTTGTTAGCCTATCAAAAGATGGCACATACCCCACACTGGGGGATCGGCCAAGAATCGGGTGGCTATTCACCTGAACGCAGTTAACAAAATTTTCGGGTTGACCGTGTCATTAACGAAACCACCGGTGATGCCGATGGCGGCGACGCTGACGGCGACAGTGACAAGAAAGCCAGGGACGGCCGCCAGACAGCAGTCGCTGTAAAATAATTATTCAAGGCATACAGAAATAACAAGTTGAATATGAAGTTAAGCATATCGCTTGAATTTAACCAACGAAAATCGACTCGCAGCTCACCGTAAGGGGGTGGGGACACGAACAGGATGAAAGTAGAAGCAACTGAACATGTTTATCATGTTGCGAGCTCTTGCAGCTTAACAATCAATCAATCGATCAATCAATCTTTTATTTCTTCCTCAGAAAAAGATTAACGGAGGACGAGGAGAGCTCGAAGAAAAAGTGGAAGTTTCCATTTGACGAGCTGCGAGCCCTTTATTTATATACAGTGGAAGATTTAGAAATGTACATCTTTATACATTAGAAAGTGTAACAGTCAGTACGTATAATATGTTATACAAAATAATATACGCTCATTCTCGAGCCACAAATAAAGGTCAATATATACGAGGAGTCATGGTAGCACACTAATTTTACAGTGGAAAGAGAATTTCCAAACTACATGAAACAATTTCATACACGCTCACTCTCGCGTTACAAAAGACTTAAGCATATTGTTGTTAATGGTGCTTATGTTGATTCCTTGACAATGAAGGTGGTTTAGTAGGGTCGTTAGGGCATGACAGAGCATTTTGTCAGATTGTTTTAAACGTGAGTAAGGAATTTTCCAAATTAAATTGGTGCGTGTATTGTAGTGTCATGTTTGAGGGGTCAAGTTAGCAAGTGTGCGAAGAATTTCATGCGAGTCATGCTTATATCGCTTTGCAAGGTAGAATGAGTACAAAACCGATGCATGGAATAGAATTAAAGTCACTCTAATGACTGACTTGGACATTCTTTTTCATTCACAGGTATGGACATGCAGGTTTGCTTCAGCTGTTGCTCTTACTTTATTATGAATCTTGAAGAAAACTCAAGGCATATTTCTCCTGCAGGCATAATTGTGTTTCATTGTTCTAAATACTCGCAGGAGTCTTGAGGCTGTTTTAACATGGCCTAAAACTAAGTGTTGGTAGCAGTCCAAGTCAAAGGTTTAGGTAGTCGGTGACACGGTGTAGTTATCAGCTGTCGGTAATGTGCAGTAAAATGCAGTTTCTCAGTGCAATACACATAAAAACATCTAGCCCATACAGTAGAAAAAATCGCGGGCTGCTTTCAAATAGCAAGCCACGTCATCTGCACCAACAGAAAAATCGGAAAATCTTGCGAGCTTATGCCTTCGACAAATACGTCGTAACGAAACTGGCCAACCGAACATGTCGCACATAAGTTTACTCTTGCTCCCCATTTAACAAAAAAACGCTTAATTTGTTCGGTGTTGATTAGTGGCAGAAAAATAACTAAATCCGGAAATCTTGTAGCCAGTCGTGCTTCCATTGGAACAATACAAAACATTCATTGGTCATTTAATAAAACGAGCGTGAGTACATGCGTGAAATATATTCCTGAACACGCACCGCAATAAAAACATAAAAAAATAATCTTGTCATTTTTTGTACACGACCATCATGCCATTATCTTGAGACCACTTCAAGCAATAGTTAGTAACTTACTCTTGACCAAAACAATTTGTATACAAGCGGAATCTCTCGAGAATAAATATTTTGTGAGCCCAGTATAGAGCTATTTTTACATGTTTAACACACTGACATATTTTTCTGCGGGCCGCACAAACATTTCTGCGCTGCTCTTTCCTGTTTATAGTAATAATTGGTTTTGGGGAAAGGAAATGGTGCAGTATCTGTCTCATATATCGTTGGACACCTGAACCGCGCCGCAAGGGACGGGGGAAAGGAGGAAATGAAAGAAGAAAGGAAGAAAGAGGTGCTGTAGTGGAGGGCTCCGGGATAATGTCGACCACCTGGGTATCTTTAACGTGCACTGACATCGCACAGTACAAGGGCGCCTTAGCGTTTTTCCTCCATAAAAACGCAGCCGCCGCGGTCGGGTTCGAACCCGGAAACTCCGGATCAGTAGTCGAGCGCCCGAACCACTGAGCCACCGTGGCGGGTTTGCTGTTTGTCAGAGCGCATAATTGTGACAGCAAGGAGTTGTGGACAAAAGCGATTGACAAAAGTCGGGATTCACGCAGCCCTGTTCGGGTCAACGTGGCGAACAGCCTTGCGAGGCATTTCAATAGCCAGGTCTGCAGCCACCTGGCGTCAATAGGACTTAGTATAGTCGCCTGCTTGGCCGGATATTCGTAGTAGGTGACTTCCGCTGCAAACAAGAGAGAGAGACAAGGACAGAAGGACAGAGCTGGAGTCAGCGAATGGGAAGCTCGTATGGCGTCTTACGGGGACTGGCTGCAGCGCGAAATAAACAAAACTGTATCCCTGCTAATTTTGTTTCAATACGACAACATTGCTCCTCCTACGGAGCCGAAATGCGTCGTAAGTCAGAAAATTTGCCCGTATGCTGGAGGAAGCTGATGTCACGAGACCAGAAGTGGCATCACTTCCCGTGAAGGCGCCAACCTTTCAAAGATACTGCGATTGCACTGCCAGCACACAAAGAAGTTCGGAGACCCTGTGAATATTTCTGCGTTCTGACTTCTTAGGCTAAAGGGGACTATCATCGATCGGGGTAAATGGCTTCAGTATCGCTATCGCAAATCATAACGGAAAACTGCAGCGTTGATATGCTTGCTAGAGAGTGAGTTGACACACACCTTTAGCATGAGCCCGCCCCCAGCCACTGCGCACGCGTTCATTGATGTGGCAGCCACGCATGCAACTGCCGGGTACCTGGCGCCCTCAAGGCGATTTGCGCATGCGCACTGACGACGCGCGGGCTCCGGGTACTCCGGCATATACTCAGAAGAAGGTAGGACGGGGGAAGGGGGAGAAAGCGATTCCAGAGTCAGGCTTCAGACTGAGCAGTGCACAGCGTACCTTCCGTACCAACTCAGGTGCAGCGCATATGTTCGCGGTTCGAATCACAGCTGGAGTTTTTTTTCCACGCGGAAGTAAGACAAGTTGCTGATGCGTTGAAATGTTTGAGCACATGAAAAAATTGTGAGTAATTCCGAATGGCCTAAACTAGTATGGCCTAATCACGTATATACAGGCGTTGCCTCAAGGAGTTGATGACTTTGGGATATCAAAAGTCATCTAGGAAGTGCTAAGAGCGATTCATTTTTGCTATTCCTTAAATAATTGCCCACCTCTGCCTTTCACATATTCCAGCGTGCCGTGCCAGACAAGCGGCGTTCACAGCGCGTCTACAACGGCGTGGGCTTTCCCCTTCTCCACGCCCGCCTTCGCTATTGTCGCCTTTCGTCTTGAATGACTCGTCCTCTCACATCGGCTGGTGTGCCACGAGAGTTTTCACTCGCGCAATGTGCATCGCTCTCTGCACCGGCCTAACAATAAACACTGGCCACACGCCTTGGAGGAACAGCACGGCTCAGTTGCTGCGAATGCTGCCATGATTACTACATGCAGCGCAGCCGACCATGTCGCTCATTTTCGCATCCAGCTCTGTGCTGAGAGCCAAACTGCTTCGACTGATGTTATCCTCTTTACGGGTTGACTGGTGGGGTCTCTGCGCTGATAGGCTGCTCAGGTTCAGGGCACTTCACGTGGTTTTCCCGCTGTTTGGAGACAGCCATTACATCTCACAGTGATGGCATCAAGAAGCGAACGCGATATGGAGTAACTGACTGCAAATGCGCAGCATATCGCGGACTCATAAAAGAAGGCTGCAAATCATATCAACTTCTTCTCAACGAGAATACAATTAAGAGCTCCGATAAATCTCAGGTTGTGCAGTACCTCGCGCTGCCCGCAATGCAGTCAACTTCGTCGTCGACTGTCTTAAAGGGACACTGAGGAGAAATTGAAGTTGGCTTGTATCGATAGAATACCAGCTCCTGATCACAAAAACGGCGCTCTTACTGAAAACAAAGCTCTTGTAAGGTAGAAAATAGCAAGAACCAAAATACAGGTATCGCCACCACAGGCCAATCTCGCAAGTACAAGCGTGGTGACGCCATAAGACAAGAGACGCCACCTTGGAGGAATTTTCCATCCAACTTGTAAACGCGAATCTCTGAGGCTGACAAAGGTAGGCTGCGCAGATCAGTATTGAAGTAAGTTTTGTTTTAAAACCAATAGTGCACCTTTATCACACAAGGAAGGAAGGAAGGCAAAAGACAACCTTAATGTTGGAAGCAAAGAAAATGGATGCTTGGCGGCGCTACAGGCGGCCAGGAGAGTTTCGATTCCTTAAGGCGCTTCGCGTCTATGAGCTTTGCGTGCCCCGTGGTTTTGTTTTTGACGCGCTTCGATTTAAAAGCGCCGAACAGCAGAGGAACTCCAAGTGCCGCTACAAGTGCTAGTTAACCTTTGAAGGAGCCTGTTAAGGCTTGTCAGATGATCGCCACGGTCGATGAAGAGCTATGATCGCACGATGGTTGGTCGGTGATCGTACAAGGCAGCACTTGTGTATTCGCACGCTTGCCCGGCGAAGCATTCCCGGCTGTGCCAGTCAACTTCAAACTACTTAACGGAAATCGTTTATTAGGGACGGGAGACAAGGTACAAGGCAGTTCAGAAAAACTGCTGATGGCCTAGCTCTGTTAGGCCAGGATATAATAGCGAAAGCGCGGAGATTTCTGCATCAGAAGAGTGCATTCACTAGATGCGCCTTTATTGTCGGCTATAACTTGAGCCGTCGTGGCGGAGCGGTAGCGTTTCCGCCTCAAACGCTGAAGGCCCTGGTTCGATTCCGAACCTCGGCACCCGACCTCTTTTCTTCTATTCAGTGAGTGGGCGGGGGGTTTCAGTGGCTCCCTTGGATGCCGCCGCAGAATACGTTGGTTAGCTGTTAAGCGCAGGCTCTGTTAAGGCGCGTTTATGCTGCTGCGAGGCGCGCGCGCGCGCTGCACGGCGACGTCACGTCGGCCAATGCGAGACCCTGTATACTCCAACTGCGCTTGACCGCCGACGCTTTCGGCGGCTTCGGCGCACTCTGACCGCATTGGCGGGGAGATTGGAGCATGTATCTATTTTGCGCCGAGTGCGCCAGCCACCGCCGGCCCGGCCAGACTGATTTGTCTCCGCGGCGAGGTGCGCGTTATATTCAATAACTGCGGCAGTTGGGCGGAGCTGTTCTTTTCGAGCTCGGCTATTTTAATCAATTGACAGTACATATCTGAAGGTACATGCAAGTTGGCGAGAGAGCCAGATCCAGTGGACACGTTGGATCTAGCGGAAGCCGTTGAAGCGTCGTGCGCAGGCTTTGGTTTCAAGCCGCCGACTTTAAACACGACCGCCCTCGAGCACCTATTTGTTTTTTGTGGCAAAAAAAAAAAACATAACTTGGCCCTTGCAACCGTGGGAGACCTCAACGCCGCCTGCTGCGCCGTGCAACCGCGCCGTTCAAGGAATCACAATTCGGTGGCCACAATCCATCGTAACGCTGGCAAGACGCCGGTGCAAACGTAAACGAAGCGAGGTTAGCAACCCCCGAGAGATGCCTTCAACGTGCGGCGGCGGTAGCTTTCATTTCGGCAGCTGCTAGACCGCACCGCTAGCGGCCAGACATCACGGAGTCTACGTTTACGTCACCTTGCACGTCACTCCATTCTGTGTCGTCATAAGAGTTCTCGAGTTTGAATCGGAGCGGCGGGAAAATTTTTTTCAACTTATAATCCGAATTTCTTTGAAATAAATGCATCTTTCGCTCCCGGACAAGCGTCAACAAAGCCATGAAATGCCGAACTATCATATATTGCTAACAAAAAAATTTCTCCTCAGTGTCCCTTTAAAGGTCTCTGCCTACTGCACTGGGATTAAAAAAAGTGCAGTAATTTACAAATTTGTTACCCGCCTGGCAAAAAAAAAAGACGGAAATTAGAAAAATACCCGCAAAGAACACGCAACACTGTTACTATCCAGGATGAGTAAAAATTCTGGAACACCGACCAAAGTGCGACACAACGATGGTGCGAGCACGTGACCACGTCGGCACGTAATCCCATGGTCTCCACTTGTGTCACATGATCGCGAGGCGTAAAATGAGATGGTATACCCTCCCGTAGCAAAAGGACCTAGAGGGCGCCGACTATTCATTGTGACGTTTTCATATCTTGGCACATGAGTGCACCAGTAATCACTTTTGGAACACCAATAAAAGGCAAGTACAACGCGTACAATTCCGCAAAGCCAACTGAAAGCCCCGACATATCTCTATGCCTCTAGGAAAGAAAAGGCAAAAGTTGCGACCATGCTACACCAATGCATGGTCTCATTCCAATCTTCTCAAAATCTCTCAAAATTCGTTATTCGTTTCCCCAGAATCCTCAATTTTTATTTATGACCCGCTTGGGATAAGCCTGAATGAGTTTTTCCCCTGTTTGGATCTGCACCAAACATGCGGCATCGCTTCTGAGGCAACAGCAACAAAAACATGGTCAGACAGGAATCAATTAATGGACATGTATACGCTGCAGGTAGAATGCTGGAAAAATAAAAGCACCGTGGTGGTGCTTTTCCCACCGTAGCGAGGCGCCGTGCCACATGCGTGGTACTCCGCTGCATATTTCCCGGTCCTGTCAAGTACAGCGTACTGTACATATGCGTCTCTTGCACAGATATACGTACTTATTTTCTGGGTGCCGTACAGGATAGGACGTGGTTAACTCGCCCGATAGGGTTAACTCGTGGGAAGTAAAGCAGAGTAAAGTCCAGCTCCCGCGTTATAAACGCCAAGAGCCGTGCAAGTGTCAGCAACCACCCCGACCAAGACTGCACGTATCCAACTTGGGCTCGATAGAGCAAGGTGCTTGTTGCACCCACCGGTGGGAATCGGATACGCTTGCCACTAGGCTACAGGCGTGGCACTAGCTACATGGTTTCTGGGACCCTTTATGTTTAAGACATTTTCTGTAGCAGCCAGAACGAGGCGCTGGTCACACAACCACGGCATGCCCTCCTTGAAACAGCGATGTTTGCAACCAAGACTATTCCCATTCCCCCACACAGGGTAGCTCATGTTGATATGAGGAAGACGAAGTTGTTTTGTATCAGAACGCTGCCTTCGAGACAGCAGTTTTTAAGTATTTGTGAAAGATACCAGTGAGCCGACGCTCCATTTTTGTCACGGCGATGAAAGTGGAGGCCGCTGGACCTCCTTTAGAACCTGGTGGGTAGGCAACGGCCTTCCAGAGAAAGCGCCTCTGCCACATGAGTGATTCCAGCAGCCAGGACACTCTGGTGTACTCGGTGTCTAGTGATGACTCCTCGACGGACGCCGGGTTCGTACCGGTCGTTAGGAAGAAGGCCAAGCGCGGACTGCGCAGACAAGCCGAGTCGTCCTCATCAAGCCCGTCAAAGGTCGTCAGGGCGGAAAGTGCCCCGGCGCAGTCTCGCTTCTGGCACTGGAACCATCAGAACTCCTGAACCTTCAGAACAGGCAAGCCACCTCTATGTATCTGGAAAGCCTCCTACAGGGAGGGGTAGAAGACGTGAGAATAAAACAATATAGAAATGTGATTGTCATTGATGCCAAGGAGTGGGACGCCCTAGAAATATTGATCGCCATCAGCAAAGTCGACAATGTCACCGTACGCCCACTCCAAGGCAGCGGCACTACGGCCGGCGTAATTTACAACGGTGACATCGCCATCTGTGATGCCGATTTACCCATGTTAATCAAATCGCTGAATTCCAGCCTTTCAATAATTCATGTCCAGTTCCCTGGTAGGCCTAAGTGCTGGCTTTCGAGTTTGAATGTATACCATTACACTTGAAGGTTGGGCGTTTTCGACACCCAGTACGACCTTTCGTCCCGACGCTGCAGGAGATGCATGAGGATGGGTCACGTGAGCGGTGTCTGCAAAAATCCATCGTATGCCCGATATGCTCCAAGCCACAGAGCGCAGACATTTGTCGAGCGATTGCCTTCAAGCGTGCAAACTGCCGCGGCCTCCACGACTCCTGCTCGAATGACTGCCCCCGTCTTAAGACTTATAGAAGCCGGCTTCCGTCAGCCTTTGGACTGGCAAGTTTTTATCGAGGGAACCTCGCTAAAAGCACGAAGTTTTTTTAATTCCGTCATGTTGATGATTTGAAAGAAATTTTGGCGGAAACGGGCGCGAAATGTCCGCCCGGTGCATCGTTCAAACATGCGTCTCTGCGCACTCGAAAAGTTTTAACGGTTCCTCTTTCTTACAAAGCTGTCACCGACCATGGCACCTGATCGAAGCAACGTGCGGCTGCAAGGCAGGCGTTGCATTACAATGCAAACATGCCAAATGAGACTAACCATAGAACGTATTAAAACCCCTCATGAAATCCTATTCTCGCGAGCACCGATAAGTTTTTGCATTTCATGTGTGTGAGGTTATATCATGGTACCGTACATTGCGTGCTACGACAAAAGGAAAACAGCGAATGTTCTAAGATATTTTTGTGAGCGGTATGTTCTACGTTCAGGCTTTTATGGGACTGCAGCCAGTGAAGGTGGAGTATGTGCTCAACCATATTGGAGGCATTAAGTACGACCTGAATGACCTCTTACAAGCCCAAGAATTAGGAGAGTGCAAAGGCCTTGCTACTAGCGAAAACAATCAAGAAGCCATGGAATAGGACTGCTTGGATGGGACAAGGGATCGTGGCCCGAATTCCGAAAGGCGCAACTTTGATACTGAAGAAACGTGACCTGTAAGCACACGTTGACGTCACAGCCCTCATTCAGCTGTTGAAACCAAAACCGAAAGAGCGCGAGAAAGATATGCGATTATAAGTTACTTAGTGGTAGTATGACAACACAAGGTTGTAATCCATGTATTAATGCCTTACGCATCAATACAAACAAGAAAACACGCACCCGAAAGTTTTGTGTCTATACTCCTTTAAGGCTGAGCTTAAATGTCTCGTCCAAACTTTTTTTATTGCGCTACGCGTGCCTAATAGCGCCGTGTGCATCGAACTCCGGAGATAGGTGCGCACGGCGCTATTAGGCAAGCGTAGCGGAATAAAAAAAAATTGGAGGAGACACTTAAGCTCCGCCTTAAGGTACAGGCACATACTTACATAAAATCAGTAACAGAATACGAAAGCAGCATTACACAAAACAAACCACAAAAAGCAGCGGATAATAAAGTTACAACAACGGCATTACGAGAGGCATTAGTATCATTAATTTCAGCAATACGGCGCAGGAAACCTTATGGTCTGCATGCTTTTGATGTGACTTTTTGTTGTGAAGCTGTTTGAAGCGTATGCTTTCGATCATATATGGAACAGCGCTAACACATTACGGAGCGAGAACACAACACATGTGCTGATTAGCAACTGGCGCTTATTTAAGAAATACAGATATACATACCTTAACCCCGCAATCAGGAAAAACAGATTCAACTTGCTGCGTGAAAAGATGGCGACGAAAAAGGGCACATGCTCAGCTCATGACAAAAGAAACTTAACAACAAATGAACCGGCCAAAAGTTGAACAGGGGTAACAACAGGGTGACCCGGTGAAAACAAACAAGAAAAAACAACAACAAGGGTATTTTTGTTGTTGTTGTTGTTGAAAACTTTTATTGTCCAACAGAGAAAGACCACACCGCCTGGGCCGCTCTGTCTCACCCCCCTTTACAGGGGAGAGGACTTAGGAGTGGCCCAGCCGCACGGGATGGTCGCATTCGATGCTGGCCGGGTTGGTTTCGCCGGCGGCCTCTTCTGCCAGTTGGACGGCGGTGATTTGGAGCTCAGGGTCCGAGCTCCGCAACAAGGTTTCCCAGGCTTCCCTACTGCTAATGTTTTGCGCCCTGCCTGGGGAGTAAGCGCACTCCCAAATTATATGGTCGAGGGTTCCTCTCGCCCCACACTTTTTACATTTATCGTCCTCGCAGTCCGATCGGATATGTTTGTTTAGTACTGGGTTTGGGTATACTCCAGTCTGCAGGCGTCTCCACGCCGTCGCCTGACTCCTATTTAACGCCGTGTTTGGTGGGGGAAAACACCTCCGGCATTGCTTGTAGTGTTCTGTAATCTCTTGATACGAGATTAATCGCCCTTCTCTATCATGTTCGGCCTGAGCCGACCCATCCTGTACAGCACGGAGGTAGAGATCTCGAGCTGCACTGTGGGCCGCCTCGTTACCGCTGACAGATTCGTGCGCCGGGGTCCAGATGATGTTGATCGTCCTATCAATCACTCCTTGTGTTAAAATTTTGGTGGTGAGAGGGTTTATCCTCCCTCTGCTGAAATTTTGGATTGCAGTCTTACTGTCGCTAATAATATATCTAGCTTTGGTGCCAGCGCAAGCGATCGCTATCGCGGCTTCCTCCGCTATCTCGGTTTCTTTCCCTAGTATGGTGGCCGCCGTGATGAGGGTGCCCTCCCCATCTACCGCCACTATGGTCATGTATCGACTGTGTCTGTCCCCTGCCGCATCTACGTAGGCGACTTCATTTCGGGGTTTACCCCAATATATTCTTTCTATCGCTTCCGCCCTTTTCTGTCTCCTTTCCTTATTAAACTCAGGGTGCATATTTTTGGGTAGGGGAGGGATTCTCAGGTGCGCCCTGATTTCCCTGTCAATGTCGACCCTTTCCTTTTGCCCCCTGTCTGTGGCCATTCCAAGATTACTTAGCGTAGCTCTTCCCACTCGCGTCGTGCTGAGTCTTTCAAGTTGTGAGGTTTTAACCGCTTCCGCGATTTCTGCAATCGTATTATGCAGTCCTAGGGTCAGTAGCTTCTCCGTCGATGTACAGATTGGGAGCCCTAGGGCCTTTTTTACGCATTTCCTGATGAGCGCGTCTATCTTGCTCCTCTCATTTGCCTTTAGGTTCAGATATGGCGTGGCGTAGCCCACTCTACTAATGATGAAGGCCTGTACCATTCTTAGGAGGTTTTTTTCCTTGAGGCCGCCTCCCTTACGTGAGACCCTCCTGATGAGGTTTAATGTCTGGGTCGCGTGGTTTTCTAATTTGTTAATTGTGATCGTGTTCCTCCCATGTGTTTGTAAGTGGAGGCCCAATATTCGTATTGTCTCTACCTTTGGTATTTCCCTTCCTTCCACGTACACCTGTGGGTCAGAGGGAGGTTTGTTCCTGAGTGCCTTGTCATTATACACGAAGATTTCTGATTTTTCAGGCGAACATTTAAGTCCTCTGTCCTCCGCGTACTTTGAGATGACGTCTGCTGCCGCCTGCAGCGTTTGATTGATCTCTGCGTCGCTCCCTCTGTTGATCCAGAGATTGATGTCGTCCGCGTACAGGCTGTAGTTTAAGTTGTAGTTCCCAATTTTTCGCAATTCCTTCGGGAGCCCTCTCATGGCCATGTTGAAAAGAGTGGGTGACAGTACCGATCCCTGAGGTGTCCCCCTGTTACCCAGCCTGATCACGCCGGATTGTATTTCCTGGAAAGTTATAACCGCCGTGCGGTCCGTTAAAAAATTTCGGATATAACGATAGGTTTTTAGCCCTATTCCTGCCTGCTGGAGCCCCTCCAGAATGGCTTCGTGCTTGACGTTGTCGAATGCCTTTTTTAGGTCTAGTCCCATAACGACTTTGGCGTCTTTGGTTCTGGAATGAATTATGTCGTGCTGCAGCCGCAGCATGACGTCCTGTGTGCTCAGATGGGGCCTGAAGCCATACATCTCGTCTGGCCATTTCTCTGTTTCCTCCATATAATTTGAAATTCTGGCCTGAATGATGTGTTCCATTAACTTTCCGACACATGACGTGAGTGATATAGGCCGGAGGTTTTCCAGCTGCGGTTGCTTCCCGGGTTTTGGAATCAGGATCACGGTAGCCTCTTTCCACTGCGGTGGGATCTCCCCTTCTTCCCAGCAATCCTGCATGTAGCTGGTAAGGGCCTCTATCGAGTTGTCATCTAAGTTCCTGAGCATCTTATTCGTGACTCCATCTGGCCCTGGAGCCGACTTGGTTTTGAGTTTCGCTATCTCCGCCCTTACTTCAGCTGTCGTGATGGGCGCGTCTAACTTCTCATTTGGAATCCCGTGGTAGTCGGGTAGCTCTCTAATTTCCGTGTCACCTATGTATGTCTCGACGAGTTTTTTCATGAATATGTCGTCGTCCTGTTCTTCGCATGCGTGTCTAACGTTAGCCATTTTGACTCGTGCTTGTGTTTTGGACGTGTCAGGGTCTAATAAATGTCTTAGGATATTCCACGTCTGGGGGAGATTCATATTCCTTTCCATGTCACTACATTTGTTAGTCCAATTTTGTTCACACAGCTGAAAGGCGTAATCTTCTATTTCTTTGTTATGACGCGCCAACCTTCTTCTGAGGTTTTTGTTGTTTCTACCTTGCCTTTTAAGTCGACGTTCCATGCCCTGTTTGGCCTCCCACATGTGTAAGAGTCGGGCATCCGCTATTTCCGGAGCTTGTTCTCCTTCTAGCGTCTTAGTTGTTTTCCTTGTGTCTTTCTTTACCGCTTCGCACCAGTCCTCTATATTTCCTATCTTTGTTATGTCTCTGTTCCCCCTAATCTCTCTAAATCGGTCCCAGTCTGTGATTTTCGTCCGGAAACACTTTTTTCCTTTGACTTTACTCCTGATTTCAACCGTGGTGTCCACTATTGAGTGGTCGCTCCCCAGATTGAGTTCCGTATTTATCCATTGCGTCGTTTCTACATTTTTAATCAGGGTCAGGTCCGGTGAGGTATCGGCGGTAATGCTGTTCCCCACCGCGTGGGGTGTAACGGGTCAGTGAGCAATGTTATCCCCAGGTTATGCGTGTCCTCCCACAACTGTCTCCCCTTTGCGTCTTCCTTTGCGCCCATCACCCCACTCCGGGTGATGGGCGTTAAAATCCCCTACTATAATTAGCGGCTGGTTCCCCGCTATTTTAAGTGCCTTGTTCATTATCGCCCTGAAGCGGACCTTCCGTTGTCGCGGTGGGCTGTAAATATTGAGTAGGAAAGTGTTTGATTCCTCCTTTTTACCTGTTAGAATTTCTACAAAGACGTTTTCTATGACGTTGTCCTCTAATTCGTGTTCGATCGTTGCTACGTTTCTCTGCACCAGTGTTGTAACTCTCGATTTGTCCCCTTTCCCACTGTGGAAGGCGCGATACCCTTGTAATTTGGCCGGGCCACCGGTCTCCTGCAACGCTATAGCAAGGGGGGCTGATTCGCAGAGCGACAGCGTGGTCTGCAATACCGGTCGCTTGCGCCGATACCCGCGACAGTTCCACTGCCAAATTTGGATGTTATTGGGCTGTCTGTCCATTATTCAACTTTGTCATGTTCGCCTCAAGTAGAGTCACTCTCGCATTTAGGTTGGCGGTTTCCCCCTTTAATTGTATTTTTTTAAGTGCTACAGGCGCGCGTCAAGGATGAATGAAAGTAAGTGGTGAGGTGAATGGCACGTGCTCATTTCGAAAGGCAGAAAAGGGGACCGATAAAATAACACTAAAAAGGAATGATCTAGTGAAAAGAAACAAGAACAAGGGTAAAATCACAACATCGGGGAGGCGGCTGGCGAGTATCAGGACTGATGTCCAAAAAAAGCGATTTCTTTTGAAAATAATTTGATAGACGGCGCACTGACACAACTGTGCTCTTTACTATTGATATAAAAGCTTGCCAGATTTCTTGAGCATGCTGGCTGAAATATTGCTTGATGATGCGCGTTTTGTCAAGCATGGGAGAGCATTTGCGTTGTGTTGGGTTTAATGGCGCATAAACAAGTAAGGCTTTTGGCGCATGACAGACTTTTAGTTTTCTTTCCCCGTGGCCTATCTTTCACAGGGCCCTGACTGTACATTTGGAGGAACAGGATGGTTCAGTTGCTGCGAATGCTGCCATGAGTACTACATTCAACGCAACCGACCATGTCGCTCCTTTTCGCATCCAGCTCCGTGCAGAGAGCCAAACGGTTTCGTTTGACGCTATCCTCGATACGGCCAACTGGTGGGGTCTCTGCGCTGATAGGCTGCTTAGGTTCAGGGCACTTCACGTGGTTCTCCCGCTGTTCGGAGACAGCCATTACGTCGCACAGTGATGGCATTAACAAACGAACGCGATATGGAGTTACTGACTGCAAATTCCCTGCATATCGCGGACTCATAAATGATGGCTGCAAATCATATCAACTTCCTCTTAGCGAGAATGCAAAAGCTCCGATAAATCTCAGGTTGTGCACTACCTCGCGCTGCCCGCACTGCTGTCAACTTCGTCGTCGACTGTGTTTTAAGGGTCTCTGACTACTGCATTGGGGTTTAAAAAGGTGCAATATTTTACAAATTTTTAGCGCCTGGCAAAAAAAAACGAAAATTAGAAAAATACCCGCAAAGAACTCGTAACACTGTAACTATCCTGGGTAATTAAAAATTCTGGAACATCGACCAAAGTGCATCGACCCAACGGTGACGCGAGCACGTGATCACGTCGGCACATAATCCCATGGTCCCCACTTCTGTCACATGATCGCGAGGCGTAAAATGAAATGGTATACCGTCCCGTAGCAAAAGGACCAAAAGGCGCCAACTGTTCGTTGTCACGTATTGATATCTTGGCACGTGACTGCACCTGTAATCAATTGTGGCATATCAATAAAAGGCACGTACAGCGCGGACAACTCCGCAAAGCCTACTTAAAGCTCCACAAGTCCCTATGCCTCTGGGAAAGAAAAGGCAAAAGTTGCAACCGTACGACACCAATACATGGTCTCATTCCAATCTTTTCAAAATCTCTCAAAATTTGTTATTCGTTTCCCCAGAA
The DNA here is from genome assembly GCF_052857255.1 of Amblyomma americanum. Classification (NCBI taxonomy): domain Eukaryota; kingdom Metazoa; phylum Arthropoda; class Arachnida; order Ixodida; family Ixodidae; genus Amblyomma; species Amblyomma americanum. The sequence continues at coordinate 47,449,121 of NC_135506.1, forward strand.
TCCTCAATTTTTATTTATGAACCGCTTGGGACAAGCCTGAATGACTTTTTCTCCTGTTTGGATCTGCACCAAACATGTGCCATCGCTTCTGAGACAACAGCAACAAAAACATGGTCAGACAGGAATCAATTAATGGTCTTCTACGCTGCAGGTAGAATGCTGCAAAAATTGTAGCACCGTGGTGGTGCTTTTCCCACCATAGCGAGGCGCCGTGCCACATGCGTGGTACTCCGCTGCATATTTCCCGGTCCTGTCAAGTACAGCGTACTGTATATATGCGTATCTTGCACAGATATACGTACTTATTTTGTGGGTGCCGTACAGGATAGGACGTGGTTAACTCGCCCGATAGGGTTAACTCGTGGGAAGTAAAGCAGAGTCAAGTCCAGCTCCCGCGTTATAAACGCCAAGAGCCGTGCAAGTGTCAGCAACCACCCCGACCAAGCCTGCACGTATCCAACTTGGGCTCGATAGAGCAAGGTGATTGTTGCACCCACCGGTGGGAATCGGATACGCTTGCCACTAGGCTACAGGCGTGGCACTAGCTACAGGGTTTCTGGGAGCCTTTATATTTCAGGCATTCGCGGTACTAGCGATTACGAGGAGTGGGTCACACAATCACGGCATGACCTCCTTGAAACAGCGATGTTTGCAACCAAGACTATTCCCATTCCCCCACAACAGGGTAGCTCATGTCGATATGAGGAAGACGAAGTTACTCTGTATCAAAACGCTGCCTTCCAGACAGCATTTTAAAGGTATTTGTGAAAATTCCCAGGGAGGCGCCGCTCCATTTTTGCCACGGCGATGGAAGTGGAGGGCGCTGGGCCTCCTTTAGAACCTGGTGGGTAGGCAATGGCCTTCTATAGAAAGCGCCTCTGCCACACGAGTGATTCTAGCAGCCAGGACACTCTGGTGTACTCGGTGCCAAGTGATGACTCCTCGACGGACGCCGGGTTCGTAGCGGTCGTTAGGAAAAAGGCCAAGCGCAAACTGCGCAGACAAGCCGAGTCGTCCTCCTCAAGCCCGTCAAAGGTCAACAGGGCGCGAAGTGCCCCGGCGCAGTCTCGCTTGTGGCACCAGTAACCATTCTAACTCATGAACCTTCAGAACAGGCAAGCCAGCTCTATGTATCTGGAAAGCCTCGTACCAGGAGAGGTCGAAGACGTGAGAATAAAACCTTATATAAACGTGATTGTCATTGATGCCAAGGACTGGAACGCCCTAGAAATATTGATCGCCTTCACCAAACTCGGCAATATCAGCGTACGCTCACTTCAAGGCAGCAGCACTACGTCTGGCGTAGTTTGCAATGGTGATATCGCAATCTGTGCTACTGATTTACCCATGCTAATCAAGTCGCTGAACGACAGCCTTTCAATAATTCATGTCTAGTTCCTTGGCAGGTCTGAATGCATCAAGCTGACCTTCGAGGTTGAATGTATACCATTATACTTGAAGCTTGGACATTTTCAAAAGTCAGTTCGACCTTTCGTCCCGAAGCCGCTACAGTGCAGGTGGTGCATGAGGATGGGTCACGTGAGCGGTGTCTGCAAAAATTCTATCGTATGCCCGAGATGGTCGGAGCCACAGAGCGCAGATATTGGCCGAGCGGCTGCCTTGAAGCGTGCAAACTGCCGTGGCCTCCATGACTCTTCGTTGAATGACTTCCCCCGTCTTAAAACATAGAAACCGGGTTCCGTCAGCCTTTGGACTGACAAGTTTTCTTCAAGGAGGTAACCTGGCTTAAAGCATGAGGCTTTTTTAATCCCGCCTTGTTCACGATTTGAAAGAAATTTTGGCGGAAACGGGCGCGAAGTGTCGGCCCGGTGCATCGCGCAAACATGCGTCTCTGCGCCCTCGAAAAGTTTTAACGGTTCCTGTCACCGACCAGGCGCCTGGTCGAAGCAAGGTGCGGCTGCAAGGCAGGCGTTGCACGAAAATGCAAACATGCCAAATCAGACTAACCATAGAATGTATTTGTTGCATAGCCACGGCGTCTGCACGGACAATTACGAGGCACAGACAGCTCGAACATAGAAGACGTTTATTTGGGGCGTGTGATTGCTTTTATCCCCTGAAGTGGAAAGGGAAGTGGGAGCGGAAAAAAGGCATGGAAGTGTTCGGCGCACGCGCAGCACTCTAGTATGACGAAGACAACACTATACCCTCTCCTCAAAAATGGAACCGTTGCACTGGCTTCCGCTGCCTCGTTGACCGGCGCAGGACTTGCTGCGAAGCTTCGGCCGCACTCACGGTAGGTGGTAGGGGAGAGGTGCGAGGCTGAATATTGTTCCCCGCAATTTGCCCTGTGTCTGGAGAATCATATGGGGCGGCCGCTTCCAAGGGAGTGGTTGCATTGGCGGCCGTGCTGGGACCTTTCGTCAGGCTGGGCCCTGGACCACGAGCAGTCGTATCGGTGACCGGAAACCTTGGTGATGAACCCGAGCGGCGGCGCACCTGATCGACGTGCCGTTTAACGATGGCAGTGGGAGTCTCTAGGCTTACCACCCGTGCTCCTGTCGCCGATTTGACACAACCAGGGATCCACTTCTCTTCCTGTCCGCAATTGCGGACGTACACGCTGCTGTCTGGCGGCCGTGTCCAGTCGTGGCTCCCCTCAGTTGGACCTGCAACATTCACAGGGAAGCAGGTGTCTAGACGCGATCTTATTTGATACCAGAGGAGCATCTCTGAAGGTGATTTGCCAGTCTTTACAGGTGCTAGTCTATAACTGAACAGCAGCCGTACCAATTTCTCGTTCAGATCGCCGCCCTTTATTTTTTGAATACCCTCCTTTATCGTTCGCTCCGCCCTTTCAGCAGCTCAGTTTGACTGTGGGTGAAAAGTTGCCGTGCACAGATGCGTATTGTTTTTTTGCTGTAAATGTTGCAAATTCCTTACTCTTGAACTGTGTGGCGTTGTCAGATACTATTGTACGTGGCACACCAAAAGGGGCAAACATGCTCCTCAGAGCCCTTATTGTGCTTTCTACGTTTGCATGCTTCATAGGAATCGTTTCGATCCATTTGGAGTGCGCGTCCACTACAACCAGGATCATCTTCCCGGTTACGGGTCCTGCGAAGTCGATATGGATCCGATACCACCGTTCTTCAGTCTTAGGCCAGTTTAGGGGAGGTGCTGCCGGTGGCATAGGTAAATTTGCTATTCAATTTACACAATGGGGCGCGCTGCTCTATGTCGCGGTCGAGTCCTGGCCACCAAAATAGGGAGCGTGCCACGGCTTTCATAGCCGATGATCCTTTGTGGGTTTCGTGAAGAAGTTGCAGGAAGCGTGTTCTCGTGTAGTTGCAATGGAGTCCGTTTGGAAACTGCTCTCGCACAATCCGCTGCGAATACTGCGGTGTTTAGATGCCCAAGCGTTAGAAGGCATACTGGGGTCATTTGGGAGATAAGGGGGCTGTTTGCTTTACACCTTACCGTGCATGTAAATATTACTCGAGGAAACGAAGAAAAGGGCGACACTTATACATAACTATGATAAGCACTTGGCAGATTTAAGTTAATTTTTATACAATTATGGGCCCAGCAAACAACGCAAAACCGCCTATCACTACTGCATACATGGCCACGGCAGCAACTCACACTGATGAGAGTAATAGTTATGTCTCGTGGTCAAAATTGTGAACAGAAGGAACAGTGTACTCACAAAATGTGAAGATTGCCAGCCCTAAGAGGAGAAAAATCATCGCCGACACCACGAACATAGTGAACAGGAAGAACCTCATCAAGCTCTCGTCTTCGAAGAGGTCCATGACAGCCAACCATCCTGCAAGACAGCACGACTGCTCTTCTATGGCATTGCTAACTTTGATCTGCATGTGGGTGTGTCCGTAAATAATAAGGCCGATCAAGTAGACCGCAAGAAAGGCACAGCCGCGGTAACCGAGTTGTCACATCAAGCATCATTCTTCGGGCACGACTCCACAGGGAGACACATCTCTCGCTTCACTTTCTAACGGCTGACATATTTTAGAGCTCCAAAGAGCGAACTTGTTGTTGCCTCAAATCAGATGGCACATACCCACGGTGGGGAATTGGCCAGGGTTTGCTGCAGATCCAAACAGGAAAATGCTCATCCAGGTTTAAGAGCGAACACACAGGTTTTTCAGGCGCAAGCAAGTGATCTTGTTTGTCTTCTCATTCGACTTGTAGCCGGCCACATATGGGGAAGAAGAGAAAAATAAATCGGCGAAATGTTGCGAAAATAGCAAACGATCAAACCAGAAAAAAACTCACAGGGCGACTACTACTGTGTAACGCGGTGCTCAACGATAGCCGTTTAGGCTTTAGTTTTGGGGATATTTTGAGGTAGAAAGATACAGTGACCTCATATCTCACTGGCGTAGTTGTCAAGTGATGCACTGGCAGGAAGCTGTTCCAAACAGAGCCACCCGCAGGCTTATGCGACCCGGGTTGACCGTGACATTAACGAAACCACCGGTGATGCCGATGGCGACGATGCTGAAGGCGTCAGCGACGATTAAAGCCAGGGACGGCCGCCTGACATCAGTCGCTGTAAAACAATTATTCAAGGCATACAGAAAGAGCAAGTTGAGTATGAAGTTAAGCATATCGCTTGAATTTAACCAATGAAAATCGACTCACAGCTCACCTTAAGGGGGTGGGGGCACGAACAGGATGAAAGTAGAAGCAACTGAACATGTTTACCATGTTGCGAGCTCTTACAGCTTAACAATCAATCAATCAATCAATCAATCAATCAATCAATCAGTCAATATTTTATTTCGTCCTCAGAAAAAGATTATCGGAGGATGAGGAGGGCTCGAAGAAAAAGTGGAAGTTTCCACTGGACGAGCTTCGAGCCCCCTATTTATATACAGTGGAAGATTTAGAAATATGCATCCTTAAACATTAGAAAGTTTAACAGTCAGTACCTATAATATGCAATACAAAATAATATACACTCATTCTCGAGCCACAAATAAAAGTCAATATATACAAGGCAGCCATGGTAGTACACCAATTTTACAATGGAAAGAGAATTTCCAGACTACATGAAACAATTTCATACACGCTGACTCTCGCGCTACAAAGAAGAACTTAAGCATATTGTTGTTAATTGTGCTTATGTTGATTCCTTAACAATGAAGGTGGTTTAGTAGGGTCGTTAGGGCGTGACGGAGCATTTGTTCAGATAGTTTTAAACGTGAGTAAGGAATTTTCCAAATTAGATTGGTGCGTGTATTGTAGTGTCGTGTTTGAGAGGTCAAGTTAGCAAGTGTACGAAGGATTTCATGCGAGTCATGCTTATATCTCTTTTCAAGGCAGAATGAGTACAAAACCGATGCATGGAATGAAACTGAAGTCACTCTAATGACTGACTTTGGACATTCTTTTTCATTCACAGGTATGGACATGCAGGTTTGCTTCAGCCGTTGCTCTTACTTGATTATGAATCTTGAAGAAAACTCAAGGCATATTTCTCTTGCAGGTATAATTGTGTTTCAATGTTCTAAATACTCGCAGGAGTCTTCAGGCTGTTTTAACATGGCCTAAAACTAAGTGTTGGTAGCAGTCCAAGACAAAGGTTTAGGGAGTCGGTGACACAGTGTAGTTGTCAGCTGTCGCTAATGTGCAGTAAAATGCAGTTTCTCAGTGCAATAAACATAAAAACATCTAGCCCATACAGTAGAAAAAATCGCGGGCTGCTTTCAAATAGCAAGCCACGTCATCTGCATCAACAGAAAAATCGGAAAATCTTGCGAGCTTATGCCTTCGACAAATACGTCGTAACGAAACTGGCCAACCAAACATGTCGCACATAAGTTTTATTCTTGCTCTCCATTTAACAAAAAACGCTTAATTTGTTCGGTGTTGATTAGTGGCAGAAAAATAATTAAATCCAGAAATCTTGTAGCCAGTCGTGGTCCCACTGGAACAATAAAAAACATTCATAGGTCATTTAATAAAACGAGCGTGAGTACATGCGTGAAATAAATTCCTGAACACGCACCGCAAAAAAACGCAAAAAACCTTGTCAATTTTTGTACATTACCATCATGCCATTATCTAGAGATCACTTCAAGCAATAGTTAATAACTTACTCTTGGCCAATACCATGTATACAAGCAGAATCTCTCGAAAATAAATATTTTGTGGGCCCAGTATAGAGCCATTTTGATATGTTTCACACACTGACATATTTTTCTGCGGGCTGCACAAACATTTGTCCGCTGCTTTTTGCTGTTTATAATAATAATTGGTTTTGGGGGAAAGGAAATGGTGCAGTATCTGTCTCATATATCGTTGGACACCTGAACCGCGCCGCAAGGGAAGGGGGAAAGGAGGGAGTCAAAGAAGAAAGGAAGAAAGAGGTGCCGTAGTGGAAGGCTCCGGGATAATTTCGACCACTTGGGGATCTTTAACGTACACTGACACCGCACAGCACACGGGCGCCTTAGCGTTTTGCCTCCATAAAAACGCAGCTGCCGCGGCCGGGTTCGAACCCGGGAACTCCGGATCAGTAGTCGAGCGCCCGAACCACTGAGCCACCGTGGCGGGTTTGCTGTTTGTCAGAGCGCATAATTGTGACAGCAAGGAGTTGTGGACAAAAGCGATTGACAAAACTGGGGATTCACACAGCTCTGTTCGGGACAACGTGGCGAACAGCCTTGCGAGGCAATTCAATAGCCAGGTCTGCAGCCACCTGTCAATAGGACTTAGTAGTCGCCTACTTGGCCGGATATTCGTAGTAGGTGACTTCCGCTGCAAACAAGAGAGAGATACAAGGACAGAAGGACAGAGCTGGAGTCAGCGAATGGGAAGCTGGTATGGCGTCTTACGGGGACTGGCTGCAGCGCGAAAGAAACAAAACTGTATCCCTGCTAATTTTGTTTTAATACGACAACATTGCACCTCCTACGGAGCCGAAATGCGTCGTAAGTCATAAAATTCGCCCATATGCTGGAGGAAGCTGACGTCACGAGACCAGAAGTGGCGTCACTTCCCGTGAAGGCGTCAACCTTTCAAAGATACTGCGATTGCACTGCCAGCACACAACGAAGTTCGGAGACCCTGTGAGTATTTCTGCGTTCTGACTTCTTAGACTAAAGGGGGCTATCATCGATCGGGGTAAATGGCTTTAGCATCGCTATCGCAAATCATAACGGAAATCTGCAGCGTTGATATGCTTGCTAGAGAGTGAGTTGACACACACCTTTAGCATGAGCCCGCCCCCAGCCACTGCGCACGCGTTCATTGATGTGGCAGCCACGCATGCAACTGCCGGGTACCTGGCGCCCTCAAGGCGAAACGCTCATGCGCACTGACGACGCGCGGGCTCCGGGTACTCCGGCATATACTCAGAAGAAGGTAGGACAGGGGAAGAGGGAGAAAGCGATTTCAGCGTCAGGCTTCAGACTGAGCAGTGCACAGCGTACCTTCCGTACCAACTCAGATGCAGCGCATATGTTCGCGGTTCGAATCACAGCTGGAGTTTTTTTTCCACGCGGAAGTAAGACAAGTAGCCGATGCGTTGAAATTTTTGAGCACATGAAAAAATTGTGAGTAAATCCGAATGGCCTAAACTAGTATGGCCTAATCACGAATATACAGGCGTTGCCTCAAGGAGTTGATGACGTTGGGATATCAAAAGTCATCTAGGAAGTGCTAAGAGCGATTCATTTTTGCTATTCCTTAAATAATTGCCCACCTCTACCTTTCACATATTCCAGCGTGCCGTGCAAGGCAAGCGGCGTTCACAGCGCGTCTACAACGGCGTGGGCTTTCCCCTTCTCCACGCCCGCCTTCGCTATTGTCGCCTTTCGTCTTGAATGACTCGTCCTCTCACATCGGCTGGTGTGCCACGAGAGTTTTCACTCGCGCAATGTGCATCGCTCTCTGCATCGGCCTAACAATAAACACTGAACAACCCGCCTTGGAGGAACAGCACGGTTCAGTTGCTGCGAATGCTGCCATGATTACTAGATGCAGCGCAGCCGACCATGTCGCTCCTTTTCGCATCCAGCTCTGTGCAGGGAGCCAAACTGCTTCGACTGATGTTATCCTCTTTACGGGCGACTGGTGGGGTCTCTGCGCTGATAGGCTGCTTAGGTTCAGGGCACTTCACGTGGTTCTCCCGCTGTTTGGAGACAGCCATTACATCTCACAGTGATGGCACCAAGAAGCGAACGCGATATGGAGTAACTGACTGCAAATGCGCAGCATATCGCGGACTCATAAAAGAAGGCTGCAAATCATATCAACTTCTTCTCAACGAGAATACAATTACGAGCTCCGATAAATCTCAGGTTGTGCAGTACCTCGCGCTGCCCGCAATGCAGTCAACTTCGTCGTCGACTGTCTTAAAGGGACACTGAGGAGAAATTGAAGTTGGCTTGTATCGATAGAATACCAGCTCCTGATCACAAAAACGCCGCTCTTACTGAAAACAAAGCTGTTGTAAGGTAGAAAATAGCAAGAACCAAAATACAGGTATCGCCACCACAGGCCAATCTCGCAAGTACAAGCGTGGTGACGCGATAAGACAAGAGACGCCACCTTGGAGGGATTTTCCATCCTAAATGTGGACGCGAATCTCTGAGGCTGACAAAGGTAGGCTGCGCAGATCAATATTGAAGTAAGTTTTGTTTTAAAACCAATAGTGCACCTTTATCACACAAGGAAGGAAGGAAGGCAAAAGACAACCTTAATGTTGGAAGCAAAGAAAATGGATGCTTGGCGGCGCCACAGGCGGCCAGGAGAGTTTCGATTCCTTATGGCGCTTCGCGTCAATGAGCTTTGCGTGCCCCCTGGTTTTGTTTTTGACGCGCTTCGATTTACAAGCGCCGAACAGCAGAGGAACTCCAAGTGCCGCTACAAGTGCTAGTTAACCTTTGAAGGAGCCTGTTAAGGCTTGTCAGATGATCGCCACGGTCGATAAAAAGCTATGATGGCACGATGGTCGGTGATCGTACATGGCAGCACTTCTGTATTCGCACGCTTGCCCGGTGAAACATTCCCGGCTGTGCCAGTCAACTTCAAACTACTTAACGGAAATCGTTTATTAGGGACGGGAGACAAGGTACAAGGCAGTTCAGAAAAACTGCTGATGGCCTAGCTCTGTTAGGCCAGGATATACCTAGCGAAAGCGCGGAGATTTCTGCATCAGAAGAGTGCATTCACTAGATGCGCCTTTATTGTCGGCTATAACTTGAGCCGTCGTGGCGGAGCGGTAGCGTTTCCGCCTCAAACGCTGAAGGCCCTGGCTCGATTCCGAACCTCGGCACCCGACCTCTTCTATTCAGTGAGTGGGCGGGGGGTTTCAGTGGCTCCCATGGATGCCGCCGCAGAATACGTTGGTTAGCTGTTAAGCGCAGGCTCTGTTAAGGCGCGTTTATGCTGCTGCGAGGCGCGCGCGCGCGCTGCACGGCGACGTCACGTCGGTCAAAGCGAGACCCCCTGTACTCCAACTGCGCTTGGCCGCCGACGCTTTCGGCGGCTTCGGCGCACTCTGACCGCATTGGCGGGGAGATTGGAGCATGTCTCTATTTCCCGCCGAGTGCGTCAGCCGCCGCCGGCCCGGCCAGACTGATTTGTCTCCGCGGCGAGGTGCGCGTTATATTCAATAACTGCGGCAGTTGGGCGGAGCTGTTCTTTTCGAGCTCGGCTATTTTAATCAATTCACAGTACATATCTGAAGGTACATGCAAGTTGGCGAGAGAGCCAGATCCAGTGGACCCGTTGGATCTAGCGGAAGCCGTTGAAGCGTCGTGCGCAGGCTTTGGTTTCAAGCCGCCGACTTTAAACGCGACCGCCCTCGAGCACCTATTTGTTTTTTGTGGCAAAAAATAAATACATAACTTGGCCCTTGCAACCGTGGGAGGCTTCAACGCCCCCTGCTGCGCCGTGCAACCGCGCCGTTCAAGGAATCACAATCCGTTGGCCCCAAAGCCCCGGCCAGCCTCCAAGCCTCCAATGGGCGCAAGGCGCCGACCTTGTCCTGGCCCCTTGCGACTCCCCGCACTGGGGTTATCATATTTAGTTTGCAACGGCTGCTCACTGAGGAAGTGGGAAACGACTCGCCGGCGCCTAACCTAACCGTGCTTCCTCAAAAACATCGCACGCTCTGTGGGGATGAGGTCGCTGAAATGCAGGCCAGAGTTCTTGCGAGAACTACGTCGTCGGGTTGGGGAACGGGATCCGTCGTAACGCTGGCAAGACGCCGGTGCAAACGTAAACGAAGCGACGGTAGCAACCCCCGATAGATGCCTTCAACGTGCGGCGGCGGTAGCTTTCATTTCGGCAGCTGCTAGACCGCACCGCTAGCGGCCAGAAATCACGGAGTCTACGTTTACGTCACCTTGCACGTCACTCCATTCTGTGCCGTCATAAGAGTTCTCCGTGTCGTCATAAGAGTTCTCGAGTTTGAATCGGAGCGGCGGGAAAATTTTTTTCAACATAAAATCCGAATTTCTTTGAAATAAATGCATCTTTCGCTCCCGGACAAGCGTCAACAAAGCCATGAAATGGCGAACTATCATATATTGCTAACAAAAAAATTCTCCTCAGTGTCCCTTTAAAGGTCTCTGCCTACTGCACTGGGATTAAAAAAAGTGCAGTAATTTACAAATTTGTTACCCGCCGGGCAAAAAAAAGACGGAAATTAGAAAAATACCCACAAAGAACACGCAACACTGTTACTATCCTGGATGAGTAAAAATTCTGGAACACCGACCAAAGTGCGACACAACGATGGTGCGAGCACGTGACCACGTCGGCACGTAATCCCATGGTCTCCACTTGTGTCACATGATCGCGAGGCGTAAAATGAGATGGTATACCCTCCCGTAGCAAAAAGACCTAGAGGGCGCCGACTATTCATTGTGACGTTTTCATATCTTGGCACATGAGTGCACCAGTAATCACTTTTGGAACACCAATAAAAGGCATGTACAACGCGTACAATTCCGCAAAGCCAACTGAAAGCCCCGACATATCCCTATGCCTCTAGGAAAGAAAAGGCAAAAGTTGCGACCATACTACACCAATGCATGGTCTCATTCCAATCTTCTCAAAATCTCTCAAAATTCGTTATTCCTTTCCCCAGAATCCTCAATTTTTATTTATGACCCGCTTGGGATAAGCCTGAATGAGTTTTTCTTTGTTTGGATCTGCACCAAACATGCGGCATCGCTTCTGAGGCAACAGCAACAAAAACATGGTCAGACAGGAATCAATTAATGGACATGTATACGCTGCAGGTAGAATGCTGGAAAAATAAAAGCGCCGTGGTGGTGCTTTTCCCACCGTAGCGAGGTGCCGTGCCACATGCTTGGTACTCCGCTGCATATTTCCCGGTCCTGTCGAGTACAGCGTACTGTATATATGCGTCTCTTGCGCAGATATACGTACTTGATTTATGGGTGCCGTACAAGATAGGACGTGGTTAACTCGCCCGATAGGGTTAACTCGTGGGAAGTAAAGCAGAGTGAAGTCCAGCTCCCGCGTTATGAACGCCAAGAGCTGTGCAAGTGTCAGCAACAACCCCGACCAAGCCTGCGCGTATCCAACTTGGGCTCGATAGAGCAAGGTGCTTGTTGCACCCACCGGTGGGAATCGGATACGCTTGCCACTAGGCTACAGGCGTGGCACTAGCTACAGGGTTTCTGAGAGCCTTTATGTTTAAGACATTTGCTGTAGCAGCCAGAACGAGGCTTTGGTCACACAACCACGGCATGCACTCCTTGAAATAGCGATTGTTGGCAACCAAGACTATTCCCATACCCCCACATAGGGTAACTCATGTCGATATGAGGAAGACGAAGTTGTTTTGTATCAAAACGCTGCCTTCGAAACAGCATTTTAAATGTATTTGCGAAAATTACCAGGAATGCGCCGCTCCATTTTTGCCACGGTGACTGAAATGGAGGCCGCTGGACCTCCTTTACAACCTGGTGGGTAGGCAACTGCCTTCCAGAGAAAGCGCCTCTGCCACACGAGTGATTCTAGCAGCCAGGACACTCGGGTGTACTCTGTGCCAAGTTATGACTCCTCGACGGACGCCGGGTTTGTACCGGTGGTTAGGAAGAAGGCCAAGCGCAGACTGCGCGCAGACAAGCCGAGTCGTCCTCATCAAACCCGTAAAAGGTCGTCACGGTGCGAAGTGGCCCGGCGCAAACAGTCTCGCTTGTGGTACAGGAACCATCAGAACTCATGAACGTTCAGAAAAGGCAAGTCATCACTATGTATCTGAAAGTCTCGTACCGGGAAGGGTCATAGACGTGAGAATAAAACCCTATAAAAACGTGATTGCCATTGATGCCAAGGAGTGGAACGCACTATAAATGTCGATCGCCTTCACCAAACTCGACAATATGAGCGCAGGCTCACTCCAAGGCAGCGGCATTACGTCTGGCGTATTTCCTACGGTTATATCGCCATCTGTGACACCGATTTACCCATGTTAATCAAATCGCTGAATGGCAGCCTTTCAATAATTCATGTCCAGTTCCTTGCCAGGTGTAAATGCATCAAGCTGACCTTCGAGGTTGAATGTATACCATTATACTTGAGGCTTCGGCATTTTCGACAAATCAGTTCGACCTATCGTCCCGAAGCAGCTACAGTTCAGGAGGTGCATCAGTATGGGTCACGTGAGCAGTGTCTGCAGCAATTCCATCGTATGGCCGAGATGCTCGAAGCCACAGAGCGCAGACATTTGTCGAGCGACTGCCTTGAAGCGTGCAAACTGCCGTGGCTTCCACGACTTTTCCTCGAATGACTGCCCCCGTCTTGAGACGTATAGAAACCGGGTTCCGTCAGCCTTTGGACTGACAAGTTTTCTTCAAGGAGGTAACCTGGCTTAAAGCATGAAGGTTTTATTAAACCCGCCTTGTTCACGATTTGAAAAAAATTTTGGCGGAAACGGGCGCGAAGTGTCGGCTCGTTGCGTCGCGCAAACATGAGTCTCTGCGCCCTCGAAATGCTTTAACGGTTCCTCTTTCTTACACCGCCGACCAGGCGCCTGGTCGAAGCAAGGTGCGGCTGCAAGGCAGGCGTTGCATGAAAATGCAAACATGCCAAATCAGACTAACCATAGAATGTATTTGTTGCATAGCCACGGCGTCTGCACGGACAATTACGAGGCACAGACAGCTCGAACATAGAAGACGTTTATTTGGGGCGTGTGATTGCTTTTATCCCCTGAAGTGGAAAGGGAAGTGGGAGCGGAAAAAAGGCATGGAAGTGTTCGGCGCACGCGCAGCACTCTAGCATGACGAAGACAACACTATACCCTCTCCTCAAAAATGGAACCGTTGCACTGGCTTCCGCTGCCTCGTTGACCGGCGCAGGACTTGCTGCGAAGCTTCGGCCGGACTCAAGGTAGGTGGGAGAAGAGAGGTGCGAGGTTGAATGTTGTTCTCCGCAATTTCCGCTGTGTCAGGAGAATCATCTGGGGCGACCGCTTCCAAGGGAGTGGTTGCATTGGCGGCCGTGCTGGGACCTGGCGTCTGGTTGGACCCTGGACCACGAGCAGTCGTATCGGTGACCGGAAACCTTGGTGATGAATCCGAGCGGCGGCGCACCTGATTGACGTGCCGCTTGACGATGGCAGTGGGAGTCTCTACGCTTGCCATCCGTGCTCCTGTCGCCGATTTGACACGACCAGGGATCCACTTCTCTCCCTTTCCGTGATTGCGGACGTACACGCTGCTGTCTGGCGGCAGTGTCCAGTCGTGGCGCCCCTCAGTTGGACCTGCAACATTCACAGGGAAGCAGGTGTCTAGACGCGATCTTATTTGATACCAGAGGAGCATCTCTGAAGGTGATTTGCCAGTCTTTACAGGTGCTCGTCTATAACTGAACAGCAGCCGTACCAATTTCTCGTCAAGATCACCGCCCTTTATTTTCTGAATGCCCTCCTTTATCGTTCTCTCCGCCCTTTCAGCAGCTCAGTTTGACTGTGTGTGAAAAGGTGCCGTGCACAGATGCGTAATGTTTTTTGCTGTAAATGTGAAAAATTCCTTACTCTTGAACTGTGTGCCGTTGTCAGATACTGTATACGTGACACACCAAAAGGGGCAAACATGCTCCCCAGAGCCCTTATTGTGCTTTCTACGTTTGCATGCTTTCATAACCGATGATCCTTGGTGGGTTTCGTGAAGAAGTTGCAGGAAGCGCTCTCTGGCGTCACTGGGTATGACGACGCGATTTCCCCAGTATACGAGGTCGTGGGCCAAGGACATTTCTAGTCTACGCTCATATTAAAGTGCTAAATCAGGCTTTATGTCTGCCTTGCTTGGTGGCCAACCGCGCAACACGCAATGTTGAACCTTACGCAATGTCGAGTCGACATTCGTTAGATTCTTCAGTTTACGCGTTGAGACCACACCTGCATCTAAGCTTTCGAGTGGGAGGACGTACTCCGGGGGCTCACCTTCCCCTCCGTCTCTGGTGGTCTGCAGTGGCAGTCTGCTGAGAGCATCCGCGTTGAGTAGTTGTGTCCCAGGAATATACTGAAGCTTGTAATTGTAGGCTCCGAGGTACAGTGACCAGCGTTGATTTCGCGCAGCCGCCATAGTCGGTGTCTGGCGGTCAGGTCTCAGCAGGCTGACGAGTGGTTGATGATCCGTGACCAACGTAAATTCACGACCTAGAAGACAGTCACGGAATTTTGTTACACCGAAAATCAGCGCCAACGCATCACGTTCTACCAGGGAGTAGGTCCGCTCTGCTTGGGTCAGTGTTCTTGAGCGAAAACCAATATGTCTATGTGCGTTGTTGCTAGAATAAAATAGAACTGCTCCGACCCCGAGCGACGACGCATCACCCTCTAGCTTGAGTTCCTTTGTACGGTCGAAATGTACAAGCACTGGAGCATTTTTCAGACGTTCTTTCGCTGCATCAAACTTTTTTATTTTATTTTACTTATTTGAACCTCAAGGGTCCCTGACGGGACGTTACATGAGGAGTGGGCGCAAGAACAGCGGTTAACAATGAATGTTACATGGGAATCATGACGATGGCATGGCTTCCTCGATGGCAGCCTTTTGCGGTGATTTCTATTGCCACCGCGCGTTTTTTCCCCCAATAGTTGATGCAGCGGTGCTAGGTACGTTGACGTGTTTGGCAGAAATTTCGTGTAGAACGTCAACATTCCGATAAACGACCGCAGTTCGGTCACGTTCCGTGTAAAGGTGTGCGCATAATAGCTTCCACGTTGGTTTCGATTGGATGGAGGCCCTCGACGTCAATGCGATGTCCGAGGTATATAACAGCTGGTTGTCGAAATTTGCATTTCTCATACCGCAACTTCACTCCATGATCCCGAAAACGCTCTAAGACGACTTTCAATCGCTCTCTGTTATCGCCTTTCTTCTCGGATATGATTACATCATTAATGTAGGCTTGCATGCCGGGTAAACCACTGATAATCGTGTCGATTTTTCTCTGCAAAAACGACGGTGCAGACGATATTCCGAACGGAAGTCGATTATAGCAAAATAAGCCTTTGTGGGTATTGATGACGCAAACTTTGCGTGCGGCTTCGTCTAGAGGTACCTGACTAAGCGTCTCGCAAGTCGAGGGTGCTGAAACATTCACCGCCACTTAAAACTGCGAACATATCCTCGATTACAGGAATGGGATATTGTTCGGTGTCGCAAAAAGGGTTCAATGCAGCTTTAAAATCACCACAAATCCGTACCGATTCATCTTTCTTTAGCACCGGCACTATGGCGTTGCCCAATACGAATGGATAACTGGCGATAAGACGCCAAGGGAAACGCCAAGGGAATTATTCTCACTAACGAATGTGATGAAATAATCGCAGATGCTGACAGTGCTGCCGTATTCAATCGCGCATTTGCATCTGTATTCACTAAGGATACCGGCATACTTTCTGCGTCTACCCTTCCCAGAAACATAACGAATAACATGCCGGCCATAACCTTCTCTGTTGGTGGTATTGTTTCCCAAATTGAAAATATTAAACTCTCATCATCGGCCGGCATCGACGAAATCAACTCGAAAGTGTTAAAGAATATCAAACATACCTCTGCAAAATTTTTGTGCCTCATATTTTTGCAGTCATTGTCTACAGGTATTTTGCCTCACGACTGGAAGGTGGGAAAGGTCGTTCCCGTCTACAAATCAGGTAATAAAAATTCCCCTTTGAATTATCGTCCCATCTCACTAACCAGCGTGCCGTGCAAGATCATGGAACATGTCATATACTCACAAATCATGAACTTCTTAGATACTAGCAACTTCTTTCATCATTCACAACATGGATTTAGGAAAGGATTTTCATGTGAAACACAGTTGGCACTTTTTCTACATGACCTGCATGCAAACCTTGACTGTAACATCCAGACTGACGCTGTATTTTTAGATTATGCTAAAGCATTCGATAAAGTATCCCACCGACTCTTGCTGCTAAAACTTTCCCTCCTAAATTTACACCCTCATGTCTTAAGATGGTTAGAACAGTTTCTTACTAATCGTACTCAATCTGTGCTCATAAACAGCCAGTCGTCTAGCCCCCTACCCGTAACCTCAGGCGTTCCACAAGGATCCGTCCTGGGTCCCCTTCTTTTCTTAATATACATTAACGATTTACCCTTGCATGTATCTTCCTCAATCCGCTTGTTTGCTGACGACTGTGTCATTTATCGTACAGTAACTAACATCCCAGACCAACACGCTCTTCAGACTGACCTTAACAGTGTACAAGAATGGTGCGATCAGTGGTTAATGACTCTTAACCCTAACAAATGCAAGCTCATGTCATTCACCCGAAGTCCTAGACCTTTTCGTTCTACTTACACAATAGACAACCTACCAATAGAATCTGTGCTAACATTTAAGTACCTAGGCATCACACTATCAACTAACCTATCCTGGAATGCGCACATTGTCAACATCATTTCATCGGCCAACAAAAAACTAGGTTTCCTCAAACGCCACATCCGTGATGCACCAAAAGACTTGAAATCACTAGCATATACGTCACTGATAAGGCCTAAACTTGAATATGCATCAGCCATCTGGGATCCCCATCAAAACTACCTGAAGGCTAACCTCGAAAGAGTTCAAAATCGCGCTGTTAGATTCATTCATTCCGCATACTCATACGACATCAGTGTATCGTCTTTGAAAGCTGAAATTAACTTGTCGCTTCTTTCCCATCGCCGGCGCATTGCTAGCCTCTGCCTTTTTCACAAATTCTTCAACGGTTCATTGCACGAAGCACCCTACATCGTACGCCGCATGCACATATCTCAGCGCACTGGTCATCCGCTCCAAGTTGTCCGTCCACGCTCCCGTACTACTACATTCTCGGCCTCGTTTTTTGCCCGAGCAGCATCTGACTGGAACGGCCTTCCCCACCAAGTCGCCGCCATTACCTGTCCATCAAGATTCCACCAGGAGATAACGCAGATGATGTTAGACTAGAACCTCATGTTATATCCGTAGCCCCACCCCTTATGTAATACCCCTGAATTGGGGTCTTTAAGGAAATAAACTGAACTGAACTGAACTGAACTGAGTCGGTCTAGCACCAAAGCTACCTTCGCGTAGGGTATAAGGAAGAGTTCTCGCCTTACAAAACTTTGGTATTGGTCCATACTGGGGTCATTTGGGAGATAACGGGGGCTGTTTGCTTTACACCTTACCGTGCATGTAAATATTACTCGAGGAAACGAAGAAAAGGGCGACACTTATACATAACTATGATAAGCACTTCGCAGATTTAAGTTAATTTTTATACACTTATGGGCCCAGCAAACAACGCAAAACCGCCTATCACTACTGCATACATGGCCACGGCAGCAACTCACACTGGTGAGAGTAATAGTTTTGTCTCGTGGTCAAAATTGTGAACAGAAGGAACAGTGTACTCACTAAATGTGAAGATTGCCAACCCTAAGAGGAGAAAAATCACCGCCGGCACCACGAACATAGCGAACAGGAAGAACCTCATCAAGCTCTCGTCTTCGAAGAGGTCCATGACAGCCAACCATCCTGCAAGACAGCACGACTGCTCTTCTATAGCATTGCTGGCTTTGATCCGCATGTGGGTGTGTCCGTAAATAATAAGGCCGATCAAGTAGACCGCAAGAAAGGCACTGCCGGGGTAACTGAGCTGTCACGTCAAGCATCATTCTTCAGGCACGACTGCACAGGAAGACACTTCTCTCGCGTTACTTTCAAACGGCTGACATATTTTTGGAGCTGCAAGTTGCGAACATGTTGTTGTTGTTGCCTCGCATACGATGGCACATACCCACGGTGGGGGATTGGCCAGGGTTTGGTGCAGATCCAAACAGGAAAAATCTCACCTAGGTTTAAGAGCGAACTAACAGGTTTTTCTGGCGCAAGCAATTGGTCTTCTTTGTCTTCTCATTCGGCTTTTAGCAGCCCGCTCTTGCCATCATTTGGCGCCACCACATTTGGGTTCAGCCACAGATCTGTTTGTACCGCTGTTCTAAATTTCCTGATTGAATCTCGCCGACTGCCTTGCTAAGTGTTCCAAAATTATCTCTTCTATCAATTATTACATTTTGACTTAATCATTATTATTTAATCCCACTCTTTATTATTATTCTTACAATTTTGAAATCAAAACTCTCATCCCTTTTCTGTTCATGAGGAAGAATTCACCGGTGTTGCGCTCCCACGTGCTTTTCCTTTTTATTATCTGCGTTCAGGTGAACAGCCACCCGATTTTCGGCCGATCCCCCTGTGTGGGCATGTGCCATCTTTTGATAGGCTAACAACAACAACAACAAATGTTGCGAAAATAGCAAACGATCAAACCAGAAAAAAAAACTCACAGGGCGACTACGACTGTGTAACGCGGTGTTCAACGATAGCTGTTTAGGCGTTTAGTTTTGGGGATATTTTGAGGTAGAAAGATACAGTCACCTCATATCCCACTGGTGCAGTGGTCAAGGAATGCACTGGCAGGCGGCTGTTCCAAACAGAGCCACCCGCAGGCTTATGCGACCCGGGTTGACCGTGACATTAACGAAACCACCGGTGACGCCGATGGCGACGACGCTGACGGCGACAGTGACAAGAAAGCCAGGGACGGCCGCCAGACAGCAGTCGCTGTAAAATGATTATTCAAGGCATACAGAAATAACAAGTTGAATATGAAGTTAAGCATATCGCTTGAATTTAACCAATGAAAATCGACTCACAGCTAACCGTAAGGGGGTGGGGACACGAACAGGATGAGAGTAGAAGCAACTGAACATGTTTATCATGTTGCGAGCTCTTACCGCTTAACAATCAATCAATCGATCAATCAATCTTTTATTTCTTCCTCAGAAAAAGATTAACGGAGGACGAGGAGAGCTCGAAGAAAAAGTGGAAGTTTTCATTTGACGAGTTTCGAGCCCTTTATTTATATACAGTGAAAGATTTAGAAATGTATATCTTTTACATTAGAAAGTGTAACAGTCAGTACGTATAATATGCAATACAAAATAATATACACTCATTCTCGAGCCACAAATAAAGGTCAATATATACCAGGCAGCCATGGTAGCACACCAATTTTACAATGGAAAAAGAATTTCCAAAATACATGAAAAAATTTCATACACGCTCACTCTCGCGTTACAAAGGACTTAAGCATATTGTTGTTAATGGTGCTTATGTTGATTCCTTGACAATGAAGGTGGTTTAGTAGGGTCGTTAGGGCATGACAGAGCATTTTGTCAGATTGTTTTAAACGTGAGTAAGGAATTTTCCAAGTTAAATTGGTGCGTGTATTGTAGTGTCATGTTTGAGGGGTCAAGTTAGCAAGTGTGCGAAGAATTTCATGCGAGTCATGCTTATATCGCTTTGCAAGGTAGAATGAGTACAAAACCGATGCATGGAATGAAATTGAAGTCACTCTAATGACTGACTTGGACATTCTTTTTCATTCACAGGTATGGACATGCAGGTTTGCTTCAGCCGTTGCTCTTACTTGATTATGAATCTTGAAGAAAACTCAAGGCATATTTCTCCTGCAGGCATAATTGTGTTTCATTGTTCTAAATACTCGCAGGAGTCTTGAGGCTGTTTTAACATGGCCTAAAACTAAGTGTTGGTAGCAGTCCAAGTCAAAGGTTTAGGTAGTCGGTGACACGGTGTGGTTATCAGCTGTCGGTAATGTGCAGTAAAATGCAGTTTCTCAGTGCAATACACATAAAAACATCTAGCCCATACAGAAGAAAAAAATCGCGGGCTGCTTTCAAATAGCAAGCCACGTCATCTGCACCAACAGAAAAATCGGAAAATCTTGCGAGCTTATGCCTTCGACAAATACGTCGTAACGAAACTGGCAAACCAGACATGTCGCACATAAGTTTATTCTTGCTCTCCATTGAACAAAAAAAACGCTTAATTAGTTCGGTGTTGATTAGTGGCAGAAAAATAACTAAATCCGGAAATCTTGTAGCCAGTCGTGGTCCCATTGGAACAATACAAACATTCTTTGGTCCTTTAATAAAACAAACGTGAGTACATGCGTGAAATAGATTCCTGAACACGCACCACTATAAAAACACGAAAAAACCTTGTCCTTTTTTGTACACGACCATCATGCCATTATCTAGAGACCCCTTAAAGAGAGTTAATAACTTACTCTTGACCAAAACAATGTATACAAGCGGAATCTCTCGGGAATAAATATTTTGTGAGCCCAGTATAGAGCTATTTTGACATGTTTCACACTCTGGCACATTTTTCTGCGGGCCGCAAAAACATTTGTCCGCTGCTCTTTGCTGTTTATAATAATAATTGGTTTTTCAGTGGGGAAAGGAAATGGTGCAGTATATGTCTCATATATCGTTGGACACCTGAACCGCGCCGCATTTGAAGGGGGAAAGGAGGGAGTGAAAGAAGAAAGGAAGAAAGAGGTGCCGTAGTGGAGGGCTCCAAGATAATTTCGACCACTTGGGGATCTTTAACGTACACTGACACCGCACAGCACACGGGCGCCTTAGCGTTTTGCCTCCATAAAAACGCAGCTGCCGCGGCCGGGTTCGAACCCGGGAACTCCGGATCAGTAGTCGAGCCCCCGAACCACTGAGCCACCGTGGCGGGTTTGCTGTTTGTCAGAGCGCATAATTGTGACAGCAAGGAGTTGTGGACAAAAGCGATTGACAAAACTGGGGATTCACACAGCTCTGTTCGGGACAACGTGGCGAACAACCTTGCGAGGCAATTCAATAGCCAGGTCTGCAGCCACCTGGCGTCAATGGGACTTAGTAGTCGCCTGCTTGGCTGGATATTCGTAGTAGGTGACTTCCGCTGCATACAAGAGAGAGATACAAGGACAGAAGGACAGAGCTGGAGTCAGCGAATGGGAAGCTCGTATGGCGTCTTACGGGGACTGGCTGCAGCGCGAAAGAAACAAAACTGTAACCCTGCTAATTTTGTTTTGTTTTAATGCGACAACATCGCACCTCCTACGGACTCACTCACTCACTCACTCACTCACTCACTCACTCACTCACTCACTCACTCACGATTTACACCAAGAAGCCAGAGGTAGCTGAACAAGCAGCGATAGCACTAGCTCTCAAAGACTCGAGCTTCACAACTGTCTACAGAGACTCTAGAGCAGCCACATGAACTTTCGCCAAGGGCGGAATAGACAAGACGACGCTACGAATCTTAGGCAAAAGTAACATCACCGATCACTCCATCGTATGGTTCCCCGCACACATGGGTAACTTAGGGGGCGGACAGCGGAATCTCAACGAGATCGTACACGAGGCGGCGCGAGGACTCATCGACCGCGTCCCTCCGGTTTCCTCCGCTACCGCACATATCGAGTACAGGGATCAATTATTCACGTACAACGAGCTCACTGAACACTTTTATTTAGGCAGACGAGAGTTTCCCCTCACGGATAAGAAATCAACCCGCAGCCAGTCGGTCACGTTACGCTTGCTCCAAACGAACTCACACCCCAACCCCTGGCGCAAGAAGCACATCGACCCAGACTACGACGGACAACATCTGTGTGAACAGTGCAGTGAACGTGTAGACTTGAACCATATGCTGTGTGGTTGTGCATCGAGTGACGCCTACACCAAGAACAAGGAACATTGGGACAAAGTGCTAAAGAGTGCTTCACTTCGTGCACGACCAGCTTCAGGCTGTCCAGGAGGCCCGCGCGACGGCGGAGAGCTTCGGGCTCTCTGTGCCGACGTGTGAGCTGCCCTCTACACCTGGCGCCTAGCCGAGTGTCCTTCAGGACTCCTACTGTGGGATATAAAATTTTACCACCTCCACCTCCTACGGAGCCGAAATGCGTTGTTAGTCAGAAAATTCGCCCGTATGCTGGAGGAAGCTGACGTCACGAGACCAGAAGTGGCGTCACTTGCCGTGAAGGCGCTAACCTTTCAAAGATACTGCGATCGCACTGCCAGCGCACAACGAAGTTCGGAGACCCTGTGAACATTTCTGCGTTCTGACTCCTTAGACTAAAGGGGACTATCATCGATCGGGGTAAATGGCTTTAGAATCGCTATCGCAAATCATAACGAAAAACTGCACCGTTGATATGCTTGCTAGAGAGTGAGTTGACACACACATTTAGCATGAGCCCGCCCCCAGCCACTGCGCACGCGTTCATTGATGTGGCAGCCACGCATGCAACTGCCGGGTACCTGGCGCCCTCAAGGCTATTCGCGCATGCGCACTGACGACGCGCGGGCTCCGGGTACTCCGGCATATCCGGCATATACTCAGAAGAAGGTAGGACGGGGGAAGGGGGAGAAAGCGATTCCAGCGTCAGGCTTCAGACTGAGCAGTGCACAGCGTACCTTCCGTACCAACTCAGGTGCAGCGCATATGTTCGCGGTTCGAATCACAGCTGGAGTTTTTTTTTCCACGCGGAAGTAAGACAAGTAGCTGATGCGTTGAAATTTTTGAGCACATGAAAAAATTGTGAGTAAATCCGAATGGCCTAAACTAGTATGGCCTAATCACAAATATACAGGCGTTGCCTCAAGGAGTTGATGACGTTGGGATATCAAAAGTCATCTAGGAAGCGCTAAGAGCGATTCATTTTTGCTATTCCTTAAATAATTGCCCGCCTCTACCTTTCGCACATTCCAGCGTGCCGTGCCAGACAAGCGGCGTTCACAGCGCGTCTACAACGGCGTGGGCTTTCCCCTTCTCCACGCCCGCCTTCGCTATTGTCGCCTTTCGTCTTGAATGACTCGTCCTCTCACATCGGCTGGTGTGCCACGAGAGTTTTCACTCGCGCAATGTGCATCGCTCTCTGCATCGGCCTAACAATAAACACTGAACAACCCGCCTTGGAGGAACAGCACGGTTCAGTTGCTGCGAATGCTGCCATGATTACTAGATGCAGCGCAGCCGACCATGTCGCTCCTTTTCGCATCCAGCTCTGTGCAGAGAGCCAAACTGCTTCGACTGATGTTATCCTCTTTACGGGTTGACTGGTGGGGTCTCTGCGCTGATAGGCTGCTTAGGTTCAGGGCACTTCACGTGGTTCTCCCGCTGTTCAGAGACAGCCATATCGTCGCACAGTGATGGCATTAACAAACGAACCCGATATAGAGTAACTAACTGCAAATGCGCTGCATATCGCGGACTCATAAATGATGGCTGCAAACCATATCAACTTCTTATCAACGGGAATACAATTAAGAGCTCCGATAAATCTCAGGTTGTGCAGTACCTTGCGCTGCTAGCACTGCAGTCAACTTCGTCGCCGACTGTATCTTAGGGGTCTCTGGCTACTGCATTGGGATAAAAAAGTGCAGTAATTTACAAATTTTTACCCGCCGGGCAAAAAAAAAAAAAGAGACGGAAATTACAAAAATAATCGCAAAGAACACGCAACACTGTTACTATCCTGGGTAAGTAAAAATTCTGGAACACCGACCAAAGTGCGACCCAACGATGGCACGAGCACGTGACCCCGCCGGCACGTAATCACATGGTCCCCACTTGTGTCACACGATCGCGAGGCGTAAAATGAAATGGTATACACTCCCGTAGCAAAAGGACCCAGAGGGCGTTTACACATCTTGGCACGTGACTTCACCAGTAATCACTTGTGGCACACCATTAAAAGGCACGTACATAGCGGACAGCTCCGCTGAGCCTACTTAAAGCCCCACAAATCCCTATGCCTCTGGGAAAGAAAAGGCAAAAGTTGCGACCATACTACACCAATACATAGTGTCATTCAAATCTTCTCAAAATCTCTCAGAATTCATTATTCATTCCCCCAGAATTCTCAATTTTTATTTATGAGCCGCTTGGGATAAGCCTGAATGACCTTCTTTCCTGTTCGGATCTGCAATTCAACATGTGTCATCGCTTCTGAGGCAACAGCAACAACATGGTCAGACAGGATTCAATTAATGGACTTGTACGCTGCAGGTAGAATGCTGGAAAAATAACAGCACCATGGTGGTGCTTTTCCCACCGTAGCGAGGTGCCGTGCCACATGCGTGGTACTCCGCTGCATATTTCCCGGTCCTGTCAAGTACAGCGTACTGTATATATGCGTCTCTTGCGCTGATATACGTACTTGATTTATGGGTGCCGTACAGGATAGGACGTGGTTAACTCGCCCGATAGGGTTAACTCGTGGGAAGTAAAGCAGAGTCAAGTCCAGCTCCCGCGTTATAAACGCCAAGAGCCGTGCAAGTGTCAGCAACCACCCCGACCAAGCCTGCACGTATCCAACTTGGGCTCGATAGAGCAAGGTGCTCGTTGCACCCACCGGTGGGAATCGGATACGCTTGCCACTAGGCTACAGGCGTGGCACTAGCTACAGGGCTTCTGGGAGCCTTTATGTTTAAGACATTCGCTGTTGCAGCCAGAATGAGGCGTTGGTCACACAATCATGTCATGCGGTCCTTGTAACAGTGATTGTTGGCAACCAAGACTATTCCCATTCCCCCACATAGGGTAGCTCATGTCGATATGAGGAAGACGAAGTTACTCTGTATCAAAACGCTGCCTTCGAGACAGCATTTTAAATGTATTTGCGAAAATTACTAGGAATGCGCCGCTCCATTTTGGCCACGGCGACTGAAATGGAGGCCGCTGGACCTCCTTTACAACCTGGTGGGTAGGCAACTGCCTTCCAGAGAAAGCGCCTCTTCCACACGAGCGATTCTAGCAGCCAGGACTCTCTGGTGTACTCGGTGTTTAGTGATGACTCCTCGATGGACGCCGGGTTCGTACCGGTCGTTAGGAAGAAGGCCAAGCGCAGACAAGCCGAGTCGTCCTCATCAAGCCCGTCAAAGGTCAGCAAGGCGCGAAGTGCCCCGGCGCAAATAGTCTCGCTTGTGGCACAGGAACCATCATAACTCATGAACCTTAAGAACAGGCAAGCCACCTCTATGTATCTGGAAAGCTTCGTACCGGGAAGGGTCGAAGACGTGAGAATAAAAACCTATCAAAATGTTATTGCCATTGATGCCAAGGAGTGGAACGCCCTAGAAATATTGATCGTTTTCATCAAACTCGACAATATGAGCATATACGCCCACTCCAAGGCAGCGGCACTACGTCTGGCGTAATTTGCAACTGTGACATCGCCAACTGTTACCCCGATTTACCTATGTTAATCAAATCGCTGAATGACAGCCGTTGAATAATTCATGTGCAGTTCCTTGGCAGGTCTAAATGCATCAAGCTGACCTTAGAGGTTACATGTATACCATCATACTTGAAGGTTATGCATTTTCGACACCCAGTACGACCTTTCGTTCCGAAGCCGCTACAGTGCAGGAGATGCAGAAGGATGGGTCACGTGAGTGGTGTCTGCAACAATTCTATCCATAGCCCGAGATGCTCAAAGCCACAGAGCGGAGATATTTGCTGATCGACTGCCTTCAAGTGTGCAAACTGTCGTGGCCTCCGCGACTCTTCCCTGTTGACTCTCACCGTCTTAAGACTTACCGAAGCCGCTTATTGGACCCGGGTTCCGTCCGCCTTTCGGCTGAGAAGTTTTTTCGAAGAGGGAACTTGGCTAAAAGCTGCAATATTTTTTAATCGCGCCACGTTCACGATTTGAAAGAAATTTTGGCGGAAACTTGCGTGAATTAAGTGTCGGCCCAGTGCATCGCACAGACATGCATCTCTGCACCCTCGGAAAGCTCTAACGGTTCATCTCTCTTACACAGCTGTCTCCGACCATTCACCTGGTCGAAGCAATGTGCGGCTGCAAGGCAGGCGTTGCAGGATAATGGAAACATGCCAAATCAGATTAACCCGACTTGTCAGCGTCGTTAGGGCAGCCGTCTTCTGGCACTGTTGAGCGCGCGCATGCGCCAGCGGAAACATGCACACCTGCGAAGAGTTTAGTGAGAGAAGGGGCCCCTTTTTTTGCAGGCATTCTTGGAAGCGTCGCAGGGCTCGTTTCCTGCTTCCACCATCGGACTGTTAGTTAGCAACAACACGTCATCCCTTCAAAAGTGGCACGCGGGTGACGTGGCGAGAAGCCGAACTCGAAGTTGCACGTGCAGAGTGAAAAGGGAGAGAAAAGTCCGGAACGTTTTATTTATGTGTTTCTTCTTTTTTTAGCCATGCCCTGGGCTGGAGGTGGTGCTCAACCTTCAGAGGCTGTGGGTATACCTTGTATTAGGGCTTCAATGGTTAGCGAAGACTATAGACATACCTTTCAAACATGACTGCCCTAACTTCTTTATTTCTTAAACATATAAATATCGAAGAATAATAATTAGACACCAGCCTTGTCTAGTCTTGGTAGAGGCTCCGTGCTTGACACGTACTTCTACAAGTCTTTAACCTTTAGTCGATAAGTAAGGTCATGTCGAGTGTTTCTCTGTGTGAGATCAGTTCTCTTAAGTTACGGTTTACTCAATTTGTCTATGTGACTTCGTTTCTGTAACTTGCAGTCTTCAACCTATTAAATTTCTGTAAATATATTTCCTCGTCTCCATCGTCTGCATCCATCGACCATCTCCTCCTTCATCATCGCCGAATAACTACGCTTGGAGCGGTCTGAACCCCTCCGAAGAGTGGAAGGTACCTCATTTAATTTACTTGGTTGAAGGGGTGCTCATTACATTCCATAACATGTGGTATATAAAGGTTAGGGTGAGAGGGCTGCTGCGCAAAAGCTACATGTTGAAGGTGTGCCGATGTGGTGACTGGCAAGTCAGTTTTGCAGCGACAAAAAGATGGCTGTCTGCAGCTGCCGATACTGGACAGGTTCTTCCCAGTGCAGCACCGGGTCGCCACAGTAACGCAAGGTGAAATGCGTTTTCTGGATGTGACACTTAATTTGCCTGTCTGACACTCCTTTAACTATATCACTTCCATGACGAACAAAAAACAAAAATGCTATTAGGCAAGCGTATAAGGCAATAAAAAAATTTGGAGGGGACACTTAAGCCCCGCCTTAAGGGTATGACGCGACAGCGTAGTGGGTCAATTCCCATATATGAAGAAGGTCATTCTGTACTGCACATTTATAGATCCGTGGGAGTCCTCATACCCCTCCTGGCACAGTGGTGCGCGGTTAAGGGATGCGCTGCTCCCCTGCAATGGCATTTGCTCCCAGCGGTGGGCCTTGTGGGACCCAGGTTGATCTTCTCGAGCGACCAGTCATTAATTTAACTGCCACGGTAGGCAGGTTGTGATGACGCCGCAAGGTCACGTGACCTAGGTGACCCACCTGCCTCCTAGGTTGCTCTGTGGAGACCGCCTGTCACGGTCATGGTCGTGACTTTTCGCCGACAACGCCGACGCCTAATTTTCTGGACTTCGAGGCCTTTAACGCTTTCGCATTAATGTCAGACCCATGACTGCGGTACAAGGTAAACGCATGCAAAGCTGTGTGACCAAGTCACAACACAGGGGTGACCTATATGTGGTCGCGTGCCAGTTCCTATGCATTCCTCTTCATCCTACAATCCGTTTTCCTATACAATCCACGCCTCTTTCCCGTAGCGTATGCCAATCCCACGCTTTTTGGCGCAATATAGCAATATTTTAAGCAGTATATCACTCATTTATTGCAGAGGGCATGCTTTCTTTGGCAGAAATTCCTCCGTAAACTTGGAAGCGAACCGCCGCCGTGTACGTTACCCGAGCGCCGATGGCTCCCGATCCGCACTAGCGGAGCTACTGCGGCGCAACCTGTAGTTCAATCTCGTGTAGATTTACATGAATACGACAGTGGAGCATCATACATCCAGCGTACCTCGCGGAGCGGACGCGCCACAGTTCACATGTACCACATCGAATCTCGGAGGAGTGCTGCGCTCCCATCTTGATCGCAGTCTGCTTTGTTACCCGACGGAGGGCATATTGTGTAGCCAGCACGGAGTGTCGACTTGTACTTGTCGATCCTGCCTCCATTATATGAAGGAGGCCCTCTCCTGGGGCATTTTTCTCCTTTACATGAATGCGATACGCCCCGAAAGTTGATAGGATGCGCTGCTCTGGCATCCATGTAAACGCGGGTTATGGTCATTTAAGGAAGGTGGAATATCTACTAGAACCATTGCCGGGAAAAGGTATCCCACCTCAACAAAGGCTGAGCGCTGGGTGTCTCCTCTGCTGCCCCGTCGCCTCGACCGATGAGTTCCTAGTCGTGGGCATCGACCTCATCGGTGCTGCGCGTCCCGAAAAATGTCGGCCAACAAAGACGGTACAGCGCAGAGTTCCTTGCCTTGAATGACGGTAAAGCGATGTCGCCATCGCCTTCTCGGTCAACTGTCCCCCATCGGCTCGATCAGCATGCCACAGACACAACTTCCTGTATACATTCACTCGCTGTGAGGAATGCAGCTAAAGCCCCTGCTTTAAATGCAACATCTCCGCGGCCCATGGGCAGGGGCAAAAAGGCGCCGCTATCACCGCGGCAGACGAAGAGCCTAGGCCACACCATTGTTGAGTCGTTCGCGTTAGCACGAGAGACGCCACGTGAAGTTAATCCTGTAGGCCAGAACAGAGGGAAGATGGATCCGAGCCAGAGGCCGCTGAACAACCACCGCACGCCACAACCCCCCCCCCCCCCCCCCCCCGCCCCCATTCTCACTTTCCTGTAAACATGGCAGAAAACAGACGGGAAAGAAAATGAAAGAGACGACACACAGAGAACGCTGACTGAAAACTGCAGTATGAAAGACAAGGTGGGTGAGGAGGAAAGAAACTAGGGGAATTCCGGAAAGAAAACAACAAGGTCAGTGCCACAGGGTGCCAGCCGAACCGACCTGGGACACAGTGGCACAGAAGGCAGAAGGCGCATAAAGGAGAGGTGAGGAGGCTGCGAACGGGGGGCTACACAATTAAGAAGCATAACTTGAAACTCGTCAGACAGCGGCCGTGAAAAGGGATGCAAGGCAATGGATGGGGGTTAAGAAGGGTGCCCGAAGGTCTTTGTAAAGGGGGGGGGGGGGGAGAGAGAGATTTGCTCGGTGAAGGGAAAAGGTGGTTCAACTTTTCCTGTCAAGGAGTGCGGGCGGGAAGGATGAAGGAAAGACACAGAGGGAGTAGAAAAGAAAACGGAAAGAGAAAACAACAAAGACACGGAAAGAATGGAGGAAGCGATGCCCACTACCGCGCACGGGAGGAAACTATAACCGTCCAGATATATGAACTCATTCTGGAAAAAGTTGACAGAACGGACGCTGACAGAGAGGTCCTCTTTATCTCTCACCCAGAATGCCTCAGAATAAACTTCGCCTCGTGGTCCCTGTCAACGGTTTCTGTAGCGCTTGCGGATAGAGTCGTTCTCGAACAAAGAACCGCACCCATGTGAGACGTGAACCTTTTCTACCAAACCTCAGTGAGGGTAGTGTTTATGTGGCCGCTACGTCAGTAGACCAATTTCCTGAGCATTTAAATGACATTGATCAAAATTAGGTTCAGTCCCTGCGACCTGAGCTAGTTCGAAGCGCTGAAAATAATTTTAAGTAAGGCCGTAAGTGCAGTCATTGCAAACGCTAGCAGCGCTAGTAGCGACCACACAAAGCTGTCGCAATGATGATGTACCAAGAGCAAAAAAATTAAAGGCGCACTCAAGTCTCCTTACGCGCGGAAATTAGAAAGCATTTCGAGTTCCGTTGCCTCCTCTGTTACTTAGTAATATAATTAATCATCGATGACAATGATTAATTATAAATTGTTATTAAGCAATTATTAATTAATGAGAATTTACGGCAATTACTTTAATTTAATTACCGATTCATTTGTTAACTACATTAACAATTTTATTGCCTGTAAATCTGCCTGTATCAGCGCAGAGATCCAACCAGTTGCCCGTACAAAGGATAACGCCAAGCGAAACCGTTCGCCTCTCAGCATGTAGCTGGATGCGAACAGGAGCAACATGGTCGGCTACGCTGAATGTTGTACTCATGGCAGCGTTCGCAGCAAATGAGCCGTGCTGTTCCTCCAAATGTACAGTCAGGGCACTGTGAAAGATGGACCACGGGGAAAGAAAGCGATAAGGCTATCATGCGCCAAAAGCCTTAGTTGCTTATGCGCCATTAAACCCAACACAACGCAAATGATCTTCCCTGCTTGACAAAACGCGCATCATCAAGAAATATTTCAGCCAGCACGCTCGAGAAATCTGACAAGCTTTTATGATCAGTAAGAAAGAGCACAGTTGTGTCGGCGCGCCGACGACTCGGCTTGTCTGCGCAGTCTGCGCTTGGCTTTCATCCTAACGACTGGTACGAACCCGGCGTCGGTCGAGGAGTCATCACTTGGCGCCGAGTACACCAGAGTGTCCTAGCTGCTAGGATCACTCATATGCGGCAGAGGCGCCTTCTCTGGAAGGCAGTTGACTACCCACCAGGTTCTAAAGGAGGTCCAGCGGCCTCCACTTCCATCGCCGTGACAGAAAGGGAGCGGCGGCTCCCTGGTAATTTTCACAAATACCTAGAAACTGCTGTCTCGAAGGCAGCGTTCTGATACAAAACAACTTCGTCTTCCTCAGATCGACATGAGCTACCCTGTGTGGGGAAATGGGAATATTCTTAGTTGCAAACAATCGCTGTTTCAAGGAGCGCACGCTGTGATCGTGTGACCAGCGCTTCCTTCTGGCTAACAGCGAATATCTTAAATATAAAGGCTCCCAGAAACCCTGTAGCTAGTGCCACGCCTGTAGCCTAGTGGCAAGCGTATCCGATCCCCACCGGTGGGTGCAACAAGCACCTTGCTCTATCGAGCCCAAGTTGGATACGTGCAGGCTTGGTCGGGGTGGTTGCTGACACTTGCACAGCTCTTGGCGTTTATAAGGCGGGAGCTGGACTTTACTCTGCTTTACTTCCCACGAGTTAACCCCATCGGGCGAGTTAACCACGTCCTATCCTGTACGGCACCCAGAAAATAAGTACGTATATCTGCGCAAGAGACGCATATATACAGTACGCTGTACTTGACAGGACCGGGAAATATGCAGCGGAGTACGACGCATGTGGCACGGCACGTCGCTACGTTGGGAAAAGCACCACCACGGTGCTTTTATTTTTCCAGCATTCTACCTGCAGCGTAGAAGACCATTAATCGATTCCTGTCTGATCATGTGGTTGTTGCCGTTATCTGAGAAGCGATATTACATGTTTGGTGGAGATCCAAACAAGAGAAAAAGTCATCCAGGCTTATCTCAAGCGGCTCATAAATAAAAATTGAGGATTTTGGAAAACGAATAACCAATTTTGAGAAGATTGGAATAAGACCATGCATTGGTGTAGTATGGCCGCAACTTCTGCCTTTTCTTTCCCAGAGGCATAGGGATTTGTGGGGCTTTAAGTAGGCTCAGCGGAGCTGTCCGCTATGTACGTGTCTTTTAATGGTGTGCCACAAGTGATAACTGGTGGAGTCACGTGTCAAGATGTGTAAACGCCCTCTAGGTCCTTTTGCTACGGGAGGGTATACCATTTCATTTTACGCCTCGCGATCGTGTGACACAAGTGGAGACTACGGGATTACGTGCCGACGCGGTCACGGGCTCGCGCCATCGTTGGGTCGCACTTTGGTCGGTGCTCCAGACTTTTTATGTACCCAGGAGAGTAACAGTGTTGCGAGTTCTTTGCGGGTATTTTTCTAATTTTCGTTTTTTTTTTGCCCGGCGGCTAAAAATTTGTTAAGTACTGCACTTTTTTAATTCCAATGCATTAGGCAGAGACCCTTAAGACACAGTCGACGACGAAGTTGACAGCAGTGCGGGCAGCGCGAGGTAGTGCACAACCTGCGATTTATCGGAGCTCTTGTGTTCTCGCTGAGAAGTTGATATGATTTGCAGCCATCATTTATGAGTCCGCGATATGCAGCGAATTGGCAGGCAGTGTCTCCATATCACGTTCGTTCGTTAATGCCCCGCCGCGGTGGCTCAGTGGTTAGGGCGCTCGACTACTGATCCGTAGTTCCCGGGTTCGAACCCGACCGCGGCGGCTGCGTTTTTATGGAGGAAAAACGCTAAGGCGCCCAAGTGCTGTGCGATGTCAGTGCACGTTAAAGATCCCCAGGTGGTCGAAATTATTCCGGAGCCCTCCACTACGGCACCTATTCTTCTTTTCTTTCACTCCCTCCTTTATCCCTTCCCTTACGGCGCAGTCCAAGTGTCCAACGATATATGAGACAGATACTGCGCCATTTCCTTTCCGCAAAACCAATTATTAATTATTATTCGTTAATGCCATCACTGTGCGACGTAATGGCTGTCTCCGAACAGCGGGAGAACCACGTGAAGTGCCCTGAACCTAAGCAGCCTATCAGCGCTGAGACCCCACCAGTTGGCCGATCAGAGGATAGCGTCAAGCGAAACCGTTTGGCTCTCTCTGCACGGAGCTGGGTGCGAAAAAGAGCGACATGGTCGGCTGCGCTGAATGTAGTACTCATGGCAGCATTCGCAGCAACTGAGCCGTGCAGTTCTTCCAAATGTACAGTCAGGGCTCTGTGAAAGATGGACCACGGGAAAAGAAAGCGATAAGGCTGTCATGCGCCAAAAGCCTTAGCTGCTTATGCGCCATTAAACCCAACACAACGCAAATACTCTCCCATGCTTGGCAAAACCCACATCATCAAGAAATATTTCAGCCAGCATGTTCGAGAAATCTGGCAAGCTATGATCAGTAGGAAAGGGCACAGTTGTGTCAGTGCGCCGTCTATCACATTACTTTCAAAAGAAATCGCTTTATTTGGGCATCGGTCCTGATACTCGCCAGCCGACTCCCCGATGTAGTGCCTTTACCCATGTTAGCGTTCTGGTTTGTGTTCGCCAGATCATTCCTTTTTAGTGTCGTTTTATCGCACCCCTTTTCCGCCTTTCTAATTGAGCACATGCCATTCACCTCGCCACTTTCTTTCATTTCACCTTTGACGCGCCTGTAGCAATTCAAAAATTTTACCCTTGTTATTGTTTTCTCTTGTTTGTTTTCACCCGGGTACCGCCTCCATGGGTACCTCGATGGGCCGAGCGGGCGGCGAGGCACCCTAGCGCCTGCCGCTCTTCTCGTTCGGGCGCTGCGGGGCCGTGCGGGGACGCAGGAATCACGCTGTGAGCGGCGAACAACGCCGACAACGCAGCGCACATCCAAGGCGCGTTCACCATGAAGCTTGCGACTTGCTGCCCGTTCGTTTGGCGCGGAAGCTATGCTGGCGTTCGTGGCATCGGGTTTGTCGAGAACGATGTGCCGACGAACTACGACAGCGACTTGAGCCCCGCGCGTTTCGGCAAGACGCATGGCAGCGCTCTACGTGGTTTTCGCCTCCACGCGTCCGTTTCACTGTACGTACTACCAGCAGCATCAGGTTCACGCGGCGTCGAAGGCGTTGGCCGTGAGCGAAAAATCCCGGAAGGATTAATAAATAAAAAAGAGCAGCAAATTGGTCTAGCAAGGGAATCGAATGTAGGGATTTATGAATGCAGAGAATGACTTTCCGCATATATCGGAATTAACCCACTACGCTATCGCGTCATACCTCAAGGCGAAGCTTCAGTGCCCCTACAATTTTTTTGCTTAGCAGCTGCTGCCATCTGTCGCAGGAACATGTCACTAACAGGAACTGTGCATGCATTAGGATCTTGCGATTTGTTTTCAACCAGTGAAGCTTTCGGAGGACAGGCGCGCATGCGTAGAGTGGCCTTGTGAAGAAGGACAATTGTTGTCCAGCAGTACATCGCGTCGTTGATCCAGGAAACGACGTTCTTGGAAGAACACGGGGCGGCGAACTCGTCAGCTGGTTTGCAGGCCACACTCTTAGAAAACGTTGGCGAGGATGCAATGCCCATCGGCAGGTCTTCAGTACAAAGGCGGCATTATTGTCCTCCCGACAGTAGTGTCATTGGTCGACTGAATGCCTTTCGTGGATAAACAGGTGCAGCGAACTTGTTCAACGCATGTTCGGGACGTCAGTAGAATACAGGATCATTGAAATGTTGAAGGAAAAGCATCGTAGCTTTGCACACGAGTATTAGTATATAATATCGCACTTACTCGTATGATCAGTGCACCCTTTTGCAAAAAAATGGGGCCACTTAATGACGTGCTTTCGTTTCCTAAAGTAAAATTTACGCTACGGTCGATTCAAATTCTTCAAAATTGTAATGACCAATGCGGGTGAAGTGCTTATTATCCGAGTGCACCTCATACGAGTAAATACGGTACTGATGCCAGTCCAGAGCTAACGACGCATATTGACAACTACTTTTGCGGAGTCCGCAGCGCGCTTATTAGGTATCCTTATTGGTTAAGTTTTTGTTCGAAATATTACCACCTAGCCCAGACCGAAAATCCTCATTGGTTTAAGATCCCGTAAAAATATTCACTTCTTCGCCGCGGTGGCTCAGTGGTTATGGCGCTCGGCTGCTTACCCGAA
Source organism: Amblyomma americanum (assembly GCF_052857255.1). Classification (NCBI taxonomy): domain Eukaryota; kingdom Metazoa; phylum Arthropoda; class Arachnida; order Ixodida; family Ixodidae; genus Amblyomma; species Amblyomma americanum. The sequence goes on from NC_135506.1 coordinate 47,483,969, forward strand.
AGACGCGAGTTCGATCCCGGCCGCGGCGGTTGAGTGTCGATGGAGGCGAAATTCGAGGCCCGTGTACAGTGCGATGTCAGTGCACGTTAAAGAACCCCAGATGGTCGAAATTATTCCGGATCCCTTCACTACGACGTCCCTCATTGCCTGAGTCGCTTTGACCTGTTAAATCCTCATAAACCGAACCAATACATTCACTTCTGAAATAAAAAGGATATTTATTGTTCCCTGACTCCTAATACATTGAAGAAGGAAGGATAGTAGAGAAGAAAAGCCGCGATAATAAAAATAGCAGGAAGCCGAAAATCATGCATAAATTTTTACCTACACAGTAATTATGAGTAAAGACCATTAACGAATAACAAAAAGATTCTAATAAAGATACGGTTTGGTTACACGCTATGAAAAGTTTAGATCACATGATATGCAATGAGAAGATAGCGCAATGGTCAGCACTTGCAAATGAAAGTAGCTGTGGGAGGTCGCCGAAACCGCATGCTTGTCATTGAGTATGGGGATGCCTTGGCGAGTGTCTTCCTTTGTTTCAGTGGGCCTCATTGTCGTGGTCGATGATGGTGGGCTATAGGAGGGGCGTACGTATGGGTCAGTCAGTGGCTCTCAGCAATCCATGGTCACTGGAATCCAAGAACGAGAGGCTTCCAGACAGTTCGGCACTTCCGGCAGCCTTTGCGTTGTGTACCGGCTTTGTCGGGATGGACAGGAAACTCGGGTGGCGGGTTCCGGGCGACCAAAAGCGTGGGTTGGCGTCCACTGCAAACATAAATCTGGTGGATGATGTCGCATGAGCGGATGTTGTCCCGCAGAGATCGAGGGCATGTCTTCGGCTGGTGGAGACAATGCCTTGAATAATGGAATCGGATGTCCCCAAGCTCGCTGCTATGCGTGCAGCCGTAGTCGAAGCTGGGGTAGTACATACACGCGCCGAGTATGCAGGTCCGTGGGGTCGAAATCCAGTCTAATGACGTCTTCCATGCTGAACTCTGCCTTATCGGGGCAGATTCCCAGCAGCGCTTCACCGCTCTGGGCGTTGTCTTCGGTAGCGTTGAAGGCAGCCTGCAGACAGTCTCTGCACACGACGTGCCCAAATGAGACCAGCCATAGCTCCGGAGGCACATCCCGGCACTGGAAACCCACCCGTGTCTCAGGCAGTGGATACACGAACGTAAGCGGGCGGCATTCCAAGAAGGAATCGTAGTCCCGCACGGTGTGCTGCATTCCGGCACGCTGGGTCCGCAACGCCAAATCATCAAAATAACTGTTCTCATCCGCCATCAATGCATCCTCTAAAATCGTGCGCGTAAACTCCACTAGGCCGTCGTCGAATTCTGAGTTGCTCGATGCCATGCCACACACGCACATTGCTGCTCGGACAAAACGGGCTTGAACGGAGTTCGACACGTGCGTGCAGTTGAAACGATAGCAACAGACTGCTGGCGCTATACAGAGGAAGGCACAGAAGAAAGGGGCAAGGATAGAAAGAGAAGAGAGAAAGTGAAAGTGCGTAGGTGCTTCTTTGGAGAAAGGAAAGTCACGTGTCCCAGAAGGGCGATCTGTATATCTGGTCGAATGTCTCTTCCTCCCTTCTACCGGAACGGATTAAGCCGGGAGGTGCCTCAGCCAGCTGCATTCCAGAGACGTGCAGCAGTTGATCGCTGACCTCGAAGACTATGGCTACATAGGACTTCCATGAACCTGATAGCCCTGGCCTTTTTCAGCTACTTTGTCCAACAGACCCAGATGTTTTAGAACTGATTTCGCGACCCTTATCAGAACCCCGCCTAACCTTAATGGGACAAGCTGGCGGGCTAATGGGTGGTTTGCATCGTTTTTCAGCAGCGCGTAGCAGGGCGAGCACAGTGCACAAAATACACGTATGCAAACAAGCGCGTGTCTGTTTTCTTGTTTTTTTTTTCGTATGCGCTTTCCTCGTCCTGTTACGCGCTGCTTAAAAACGACACAATCTGTTTAACCTATGAAAATGCAACTACCGACCCTTGGAGATGTCCGGACGGCGCGAAAACCACAAGGACCAAAGAGGCACACGAACACAACAGGACAGACGCCATGTCCTGTTTGGCGTCTGTCCTGTTGTGTTCGTGTGCATCTTTGGTCCTTGTGGTTTTCGCGCCGTCCGGACATCTTCAAAAAAGCTATGCACCAACTAACCCAAACCAAAGTACTTCTTGGAGATGCTGCCAGAACCTCTGGTCATTTTTCTCTTAATTGACCACTTACCAATTACGATATAGTTGCCATAAATCACGTTTTTTGGTTAATCTCATTAACAGTGCCCCTTCATCCTCCCGTTTCCTCCTTCACTGTAGGGTGAAGTCCTCGGTGCCGAACCATGATTGTATGAAGGTGAAACAAGTTTGTCAGTTTTTGACTCTACCCACCTTCACCACTGCGGCGGTGTTGTATAGTTCTAAACTATATCCGTCCTGTTTTGTCTGACCTGGGCCAGCCTTTTCCCTCCTTCATTCCAAGCGGTTCGAGCCGTTAAGTCTTTATTGTGGACCGGTTTGCCGCGCTAAGCTGGAAAGACGTAGGAAGACGGGTGCCTTGATGATGGGCTCGTGGGCAGCAGCAAATGTCGGAACCGCTGTCGACAAGGAACTGCTGCTTTGTAATTTGGTCGGTGACGAAGATGCGACGGCCTCCATGTTGGCGTTTCCCTTATGTCCTGCGGGGCAGGGTGGTCGACATTGTCGTGCTCTGACCGCGAGGCGTCGATGATAGTAGCACCGGTCGTCGTCACCAGTCTGCTGCGGCGGGGTGGTGTTACGGTCACGGCCTTGCGGGTGGCGCGTCGGCAAGTGTTCACCCAGGCGTCGTTGAGTGGAGCTGAGCTGTCGATTTATATCGTCGATGTATACGGCGCGCAGGCTCTGATGGTGTTCAGCGGTGCGGCGACAGCCTGGATGGTGGGCGACAATTGCAGCGGCAAAGAGACCTCGATGACGCGTTAAGCGATCCCGGCAAGTTGGTCGAGAGGTAGCGTAAGCTGAGACTGCAGAATTGCCTGGACGTGCGGTGGAAGTCGTTGAAGCCAAAGTGCTCGCAGTAAGGAATCTTGGACTTCCATGTTGCCCGTGAGAGCACGCATGTGGCGGAGGAGCTGCGAAGGCTTGCGCTCGGCAAGTTCTGCGGACTGTAGTTGTCGCTCCTTCTGGTCTTCAGAAAATGACGGGCGGCGGATGAGTTCAATCTTGAGGTGTTCGTAAAGGTTGGCCGTAGTTGGGTTGGCAAGGATATCCCGGACCTCGTTGGCGTAGCGGGCATCGAGGTGGGCGACGACATAATCGTAACGGGTCTGGTCTTGCGTGATGTGCGCGAGGGAGAACTGCGCCTCGACTTGTGCGAACCATACTTCGGGCGAGTCGGCCCCAAACGGCGGAAGCTCAACGACACGCCAGACGCCGTGCGGGGCACCATGCAGGACGCCTCCTGCCGGGGCTCTGACGTCCTCGGCGGAGCCGGCAGGATGCTGCTGCACGGAATTATTGAGCTGGCCGAGCCATTCCTGAAGCTGTTGCTCTTGCCCAACAGAAAAAATCGCGACAACTGTTTATTCGATTAGCGATGGCAGCGGACGAGCATACCAATTAATGCTACGCTCATCGCGACAGCGGAATGAAGAAAGCCGCTCTTTCCAGCAGGGCAGTCTGTTTTTGTGGCCACCGTCGCTGAAGCACGCCTCGGGTAACGCAACGGTGGCGCTGTGCTTTATCGGTAACGCAGTCTAGCGTGTGGCCGTGTTGTTGGGCCGGATGATAACAAGGAGGAGGCTGCGCGGAAATATGCACAGAGTGTGTCGCCACAACCCCATCAGTGGGATGACAGAGCAGACCACAATCATGATGGGAGCGGATGCATAGTACCCTCCGCCTCCTGCACCAGGCGAGAAGGCACCGAAGATTTGGCTGCACTTGCTGCAATAGTTCAAGAAGTGCAGCACTTTCGCATTCGTTTCACAATTAAAAGTGCCAACTTAGTGCAGCACGAGTGGGCGGCTTTCACTCTCAGAGGAACTGGATGTGCAGCTACAGTGCAGCAATATGGCTGCTCCTATGTGTAGGTCGGGGAACATTTGACCGTACTTTAAGTGAAATGATGACTGTTCATTCTTGAAAGGAGGAGGTGGGTAAATTCGTGTAGCGTCAGAACTGTTAGCCTAGGCTGGTAAGTCGAGCTCCATGACCAGCATTTCAGCGCATATTCGTAAATCATCTCTGCATTTACATGCAACGACTCTTTTTCTGTATGTAAAACGATGATTTCCTGGGGCTGGCTCATGGCAACAATTATTGCGATTTACTGCTTGGAAACTCTTCATATGGTTCGAGGCTTTGGCAGCCGTTGATGTCGACAGCACGCAGCTTAGGCCTGCTCTCGGCTGTTCGTTTTGGAAGCAGCAAGTGCCAACTTGGACTTAACTGATTGATGCTACACGCTCGCGTCACCGCCGCGGAACTTGATGGAACTATAGTGCAGCCCAATCGAAGAGACCCGACTCTTCGCCAGTAGCTATCACATGGAGGCGACGGCTTCCGGATGTTTGTGGCTGGCAGCTTAGACCATGGGTCGCCTCGTGGGAATATTGTTTGCTTTATAGTTTTTTAATTTAAAGTTGTCCTCCGTTATACTCTGCAGTCAATGCAAGCCATTTTAATGTACTAACAACGCCGGAATACCGTGACGAAACAGGTATCTTGAAAGTTCATATTTTGTTCTCTTTGTTTTGAATTGCTACAGCTGTCTAGAAATGTACAGCAGGGAGGACCCAGGTAAACGAAAACTGTAGGCAAGATCTCTCATGTTAATAGCAACTAGAAGATATAAAAGTCGTTCGGTGGTATATGGATGTTTCTCGATCAACATATGATTAAGAGAAAGTTGAACCCTTTTTCAACTTCGAACGCGCGAAATGTATAAAAAGTGAACTAATACACAAAATGTGCCCACTTCTCAAAAGCGAATTATCAAATTCCAAAAATAAACGAAAAGAACTCTGGTAATGCGTTCTTGGAAAAACGAAGATTCGGAAACATTAGGCATTCGAAGAAGAGGAAGCACGCAACTATAATGATTTAGAAAAACAATGAAAATTATTAATATTATTTGCAAGGAGGTGCTCTGTTTTCACTTCAGACACGGTACTTACGCGACGTAATTAAATTCGCGCGAAAGCCGCAGTTTCGGTTTTCTACCTATTGTTCTTGCACGTGCGATGGACGCGACACTTAACGTCCGTTTTTGAACGCCAGCATTGCACGCCAATGCACGCCGTGCATCCACGTGCGTTGTGCTTGCTACTTTCGACGTGCGCGCGGTTTGCGCTGCATTTGCTGCTGTTAAGAAGTACTTGTTAGGCTCATGTCTTGATATTGATTGCGGAATTTGAGCGGGGAAGCCTACGCTACTCCCATCATCGTCGAGGTAAATTGATCTCTTCGAGGACGACCTCAATTTCGAAGCTGTGATCATAATGGAGCAACCAGCGGCGGTGCCGTGCTTTCGCTGCAAGTTACCTGTGGGAAAGGCGCATTGCGGGGATTGTTTTGTTCTTTCTACGCATTGAGGCTCATCGTTGTGGCTTGAATTGGTGGCATCTTACACTATCGGGGCGTCTGCCGATAGAGCCTAGAACGTGTTGCGCTGAAGTTTCATTTGACAGTTGGCATAGAGCGAAGAAAGAAGCCTCATACTTGTGCTCCTGAGGAATAGTTAGGCTGAGAAATTGTCAGCAACTGGAAAGGTGTGTTTTGGTGCAAACGGAAATCGTGCGAAACTTCGCACCTGAGATAAACGACATTTGCGGTAGCCGGCTGTAGTGATCACACTGGTACACTTACGCGTCATGTGCGACCGATCGACTTCGTTTTTGACGCACGCCTTGTGCCGTCATGTTACAAAGCCACATGATGTGTAGTTCTTGCAGCGTTGCGACCCATTCATAAGATTTCGCTTCTTGTTTTTGTTTTTGATGATGTGTGCTGTGTAACTATGGAAGACAGCCTCAACTGCGAAGTTCCTTACTTGCTAAATACCGTTGAGGGCGAGGTTCAATTTCAACAACCCGTGTTTAAGAAATTTGTGAAAACTTATTTGCTAAGCAAACCGATTTCATTGTTACTATACCCGCTGTCTGTTATCGTTTCTGGCAAGCCATAATGTAAACACCTTATATTATCCCTTATATTCTGTCTAGGTATGCCTGTATTGTGTACGTAGATGCATAAAGCTCATTATAAATAATAAGTTTGCATTTCGTATTCATTTGTAATATCATGCTGGTTCTTGGTTCAGCCACAAATGTATATGTATGTATGTGAGCATTGTACCCACTATTTTTGTGACCAGTGTGCACTGAATGCCGAATTTTGCTATCTGGGGCAGGAGCCTCTATCAGGCTATGTGCCTTTAGCGCTTGATTCATTTTCTCTATAGAGAAAGAAAATAAAATAAATCGAATCAAACTACAGGCGAGGGGATATGGAAGTCTGTACACAGCACCAGCCTTTGATGACAAATCACTTGACCAGAGCATTCCCGTGCTGCACTATGTATGATTCACTCTGTCTACCTGTACTTCACCCGGTGCTTCAGGTAGCGCAGTGGTGAGCGCCAACCATGGCTGAGACATCGCTCGCGCGGCAGCTGCAGAAGCTCGCGGCACCGCAGACTTCGTTGCTGAAGGAGACCAAGCGGCGTGCCTCGTTTCTCTTTGACCCACGGGAAGCCGGAGCCCTCGACACCGACACAGCCTTTGCCATTGGTAATTGTTGCGATCAGAGTAATCCCCCACCTCATGACCAACTCGAATATGCATCATCTGTTTGGGATCCCGGCTAAGTAACTCTCATACAATCTCTTGAGGCAGTGCAAAATTGGTCAGCCCTGTTCATCTTAAATAACTATCAAAGGACAGCCAGCATTACCAATATGGAAGCATACTTGCATCTCCCGCTCTTATCAAATCGATGAAAGCTATCTCGCCTCTCAGTTTTTCATAAAATATACCACCATAACTCACCATTCCGCTCCTTGTGCATTCAACCCCCATCACACATTTCATATCGCCGTAACCACATTCAAAAGGTCAACATTCTACACTCGAACACGGTTGCCTTATTCAACTCGTTTCTTCCCCTGACCTGTAATTATTGTAATAGCCTCTCTGCATCACTAACAAGTATAGCTGGAGAAGAAAACTTTAAATCCACGTTACAAAGCGTCTTTTTTTGCCTAGTGTTAAACCCTTTTTCATTTGTTTATCTTCACTGTGTAATGTGTTCCTTGTTACATTTTATATTTTGTTATATTTTTTACACCAATTCCACCTTCTAGACATTACATTTTGTACCTCGTTCTTTTTTTTCTTTTGTTTTATTTTGTTCATGTGCTAACTTCTGCAGTGAACTTGTTCTTTAGAACTTGGTATACATTTATTATCTAAACCTTCTGTCTTGACATTGTATAACCTGTATCCACCCTTCCCCTCTGTAACGTACATCTGTACCCTGAGGGTATTTTAAATAAATAAATAAATGTTGCTATGCCGCATGAAACCTCCAAACAGCCTTGCCTGCTTTTATCGGTGGTAGAAGTGAAACGAAGTTTTGGGGTAGTTTTGTCCTATTGCCTTGAGGTGGTGGTGCCCATTACTACTGAAAAGAAATTTTGGCTTTTAACGCGCCAACATTCGAGGAAGAAGTGCAGTAATTTTGAATCCTCCTTACGCGTTATGTGAATCTGGCTGCATAGTAATGAGTACAATATCACCCAGTTAGCCCATGTCTTTATGTTATTAGTAGTGATGTGTTTTTAAAATTGACTGTCAGAGCACTTCTATAAAATAGAATGAAGCATTTCTGAAATCCTTGTATACAAATATTTGGTGTCCATACTAACTTTGTGTCCCAAGTTGTGCCTGAAGGGGAAGAGAAAATTGCCCCCACCAGTTCAGCCATAAAACTACTCTTCAAGAACATTTTTGCAGGTTATATTGAAGTCCTAATGTTGCAGCTAAGATGGCCTGCCTTAGTTGATGTTATGCGGTGAAAAATGAACGGTATGAATACTTTGTGTTAATGTTGCCTTTCAGTCTACTGTATCTGCTTATTTACTGTCGGCAACAACAAAAAGGAAAATTACTACTTTTACTCTGCGCTTGAATATTATGCTTTATCTAAGCCTTCTCTAAATACTATGTCAGTTGAGGTTTTATTTATTTGCCTCTGTGGTGTTTTTTTTTCTTTTACATGTGTATCACATAATCTGTTTTAGAGAATTTGTATAACAGAAATCTGCATGTGTTTTTAATCTTTGCTTGGGTCGCGGGATTGGATCCCAGTCATGGTCGTGGAGGTAAAATGTAGAAACACCTGCGTGCTGTTCAATGTTGTCAACGCACCTTGAGCACTGGGTGGTCTATGTTAATCGTAGCCCACATGTCGGACCCTGCGTGTTAAATCCGACGTGTCACACAATTTGTACCAGTTTGTTCTCTTGTCGTTGTCAATTGTGGAAGCCACGTATTTGAGGTGGACGTTACCCCAATGCCGTCTCTTTGCCCATTTCAGGCACAACCGGCCTCGAGGAGCTGTCAATGCTCAACGAGGCGTTTTCGCGGTTTGAGGCGAGCCTCTTCGCAGAGAGCGCCAAGTACATAGAGCGAGCCGTCAAGAGCCGGGAGGAGAACGCCGAGCTTGACGGCCAGATTGAGGAGTTCCTGCTCCTTTTGTCGCCGCACTTCCTGCTGCGACCTGCTCACAAAGCCCTTGAATGGCTGATCTTCAGGTGAGGCAGTGGGCTGGCTGTAGGACCTCTGTGTAGTGACACCTTAAAGTATGTTTTACTCGCTTTGGTGGCTGATTTGCCGAGGCATCCTGTTACCGGGTGTGAGGTCACACATTCAATCCCAGTTGCAGCAGGGGAACTCTCGATGGGCGCAAAATGCAAAAACAGTCATGTACTTAATATTCGGTATGCATTAAAAGACATCTCACATGGTTGACATTTATCGCTAGCCCACAGCAATTGCATGTCTCATGGCCCAGGTGTAGCTTTAGCATGTAAAAATACATCATTTGCTATGTATCTTTGATCAGTAACCTGCTGTGGTGTCGGTAGGTAAATCTGTTGCGATAATTAGTGTTAAGTAATGTTTTCCTTTCAGGCTGCTGCAACTGCATTTTGGCATGTATGAAATGCACGGAGACGTGTTTGTAATGCCCCAGTGTGGTTTAGAGCAGGGCTTCTCAATCTTCGTGGCCTTAAGGCCCTAACTCCAATGACTTTCAGAAGAGGTTGAGGAGTATGTGTGTCTTGGCATCCACATGTTCCTTCTAAACATGGATGCAAAAGAAGGTTTGAGGGTACATGGTTGCCCAAAAATGCCGATATTAAATTAGCAGTAAACGGCTGTACGTTCAAACAGCCTGCTGTAAACAAATGTTACGGTAAAGCAGAGGGCCAAGTTTAGGCATGAATTAATTCGGGTGCTCGGGGAACCCCTAAAAGCACTACAAGGAAGCCAAGGGTTCCCTGGACCCATTTTGAGAATGCTTATTTTAAAGAAATGTCATTGGTAGAAATTGGCTTTGCTGGGCTCTAGATTATTTTTTCTTGTGACCTGCTGTCACAACAGACAATGATCTAAAGCTCTGCACACCAGTCAGGCTTTGTAGGTAAGACGGCCTCATGAATTCCACCATGTCAAGTTTGTTCCCATTTTATTTATAGTCGTGTGTGGCCTGTGGATCAGCCATTATCTCAAGTGCTTAGCGATGTCTGTTTGTAGCTATGTAGGATGCTGTAGTAGCCCTAACATGATAGTTGTACAGTGCTAACGAGCACATAGTGAAAGGATGACAGGTAAAAGGGTTTAGCCAGACAGAACTTGTGAAACAAGTTGTTAATGCTCGGGTTGTGTTCCTTGTCATGCTGGCTTTGAAAAACAAAACTCAAAGCGTGCTTTTGGTTAATTGGAGCATTTTGAGCATTGCAGATGTCAAGAGCAGTATGCAAGCAAGTTTTACTCAAGTAAACTTGGCTGTCATTACACATTAGCTTAGCAGTGTGTTTTTATTATCCTGCGGCAGTGTATTCTCCTCTTTCCTTTTCCTCCTACACCCTGCCAGCTTTAAGCCACAGAAGAATTTTTTCAAAATAGGGCTGCGGTCCACAAATTCTACATTGAGACAGACCGGCTTGTGGGTTTTGTCCTGCATATATGTTTGTTCTGCACTGCAGCTGGATTAGTTGTAGTGCCGCACTGTTCGCTCAGCATGTGCTGCGTGCAGGTTTCATGTGCACCAGTACAATGTGGATGCACTTCTGCGCTGCGTGCTGCCCTTCCACGAGACACGGGTCTTTGCCCGAGCCCTGCAACTGCTTGACCTTTCGGACAAGACCTCCAAGTGGCACTGGCTCCATTGCTTGCAGGTGTGTGATGTGGTTCTCGTGATCAGTGTGATCATTATATTATCTATGATCTCTGGAATCTGTGATATCTTTTGTGCAGTTTTACGTCCTTTGGATAGACCACATGGTGCAGTGCGGTGACTGTGTTGCCAAATCGCACCGCATGTGCTTTTTCCACAACGAACCTGCTGACAGCATAAATTCAGTGTCTCCACGTATCTAAGGTGTGTGGTCTGTGGGCCATGGATGCAGTTCATTTCCTCTGAGTCTCTTAACCAGCCCACAACAGCACAGTAGTAGCAAGCAACAGCATAGTAGCATAGTAACAGCAAGATTTAGCATCATGACGGGAGGTAACAGTAACTGCGCAAAGATGTTCAGGCACTCTTGAATAGGGTGAGCAGATTTCATGTTTTAACCAGTACTGCATGTTGTCACCCTATCATATGGCAGATGTTGTGCCACTTCTGTTGCGTGTACATTGTTGCGGGTACGTTGCCAGGTCCAGTGTTGCTCCAACTATAAGAGGCTGTGCACTGAAAGAAAGGACCGTGTGAACGCATGTAAGGGTTGCGCTTTTTTTTGTTCCAGATTCGAGGGCCAATTTTCGGGGTGTGGCCCATACACGTAATGCGGGGGAAAAATTTTTTTTTAAAGTAAAAACAGATCAATCAGATAATGAGCTGCATTCATTCTACGTTCAGTCGTAACTCGTGTTGTCTTCCGACTCCGAGCTGGTGCTCTGATCTCGTGCATGCTCAGCCAACAAGACGTCGCGCAGCATATCCGTTGTCAATGCATAGTCATTGCACACTTTCATCACATAGAAAAGCAGCTCTTCTTCTAGTTCCGGATACTTGCGCGGCTTACCTCGGAAAGCGCGCTTTTTTCAGCTTGTGTTCCTAAATGCATCCTAATGGTTGCGCCGTCGTCGGACACACTTCTTGGCCAAGTCGAATTTCCTGCTCGCCGCACGCTTGCTGTGTTCGTGCTAAAATTGCAACGCTCGGCGGCAGCACACGAAAGCCGCAACTACGGTGAACTAACATGCTACCACAGCTCGTGCCTTTGACAGCCACAAAAAGCTGGAGCCGCTGATACCGATGCCAATATGGATAGCGGAAGCTTGCGGCGGAGGAAAAAGTTAATGATGATGATGATTATCCACGGCCTCGGGTGCCATCCGTGAGTGGCACCTGGAAGCTCCTGTGCGCGTATGTGGCCTCCGTGATCAAACACACTGTTGCTTGCAGCCGTGGCTGATCTCGGAGGCCATGCCGCGTCCATTGTGGAAGCTATTCCCGCTTCGGTCGAGGGAAGTTTTGGTGCGGCCCTTACATGAATTTTTTTTTTAATATTCCTTTGGTAAAACAAGGCATGGCTTGCACACGGGTGCGGCCCTTACATGAGTTTATACCATATCTTTTGACATTGATTGGGAACAGCAATTCGTAAAGCTCTCTGCTCGGAATTTATAATGCTGCCCCGGTATTTTCTTAAAGGTAACATTTCTACAAGTGTAGACATTCTTTAGGAGGCATCTCCAAGGCATTCAAAAGGGTTTACTTGCAGCAAATTCAGTGCTAACTTCTGCTTGGTATCTGTTTCATGGAATTTCAGCTGCAGCATATTGCAGCGTCCACACATCCAAGGCTGAGTGCACGTTTGAAGGCATTTCCTTTGGGGTGTGGTAAAAGCAAAACACATCTTTATTGGGCCTGAGAGCAGTAGCGTCATTTTGTTTGTCAAGGGAGAATACATTTGGCAGGGCCTTTGCACTGTTTTAAACTCGCATGTCAGCTACATTTTGCTACCAGTTATCATGCCAATGTGACCAGCCTACAAAAGCCAATGAATGTAGGGATCGTTCTTTTGTGCAATGCTGTGCGTTTGTGATTTTTGTCGGGGCAATATTTCTTCTCTGCTCACACTCTTGCTCCAGAAACCTGGCCTGTCGCTGACCAAAACAGCCCTGGTGACACAGTGTACGCGAGACCCAGGCATGCTCAAGTTTGTCTGCGAGCTCCTCGTTGCCATGGTGAAGGTAAGGGAGCGGTGCTGCTCTAAAGGTGTCTGTGTACGCATACACAGACACCAAAATTTTTATCTGCAAGAATAAATGCTTAAGCCAGGATTAAAGTTATGGTTTGTATAAGCCATGACTTGCATAAGATGCTTATGGCTTGAATGAATATTTGTGAGGACCGAGTAGGGTTATTTCTAATACACAGAGGATTTCAAATATGTTTACCTGTCTGTTGTTGGAGATGAGTATAAAATTATTGGTATATTCTTGCAGATCTTTCTCTGTTCTGCCAATAATGATGGCAGGACTCGCTGTTTAGGCAGAAATTCATATTTTGTATTGTCTGATAAAATTCGAGCCAGAGCCAATGATTGTGCCGTGCTGTGTTCACACTTCGTCGCTGTGCATGCAGTTGGGCTACATCGCCTGGAATAGATGTTATTGCAGTTTATGAATATGAAGAGAACAGAGCACTCTGCAGAGGGCTATTTTTTGCTGGAACAACCTCCAGGCACCATAGTTTTTGTTCTTTTGCAACTAGTTATTGTTGCTTCTACAGTTTGACCTTGCTGTTTTGTCATATCTTAAAATTTTTTGAGAAGGCACATTGCCACTTCACACTGATAGTGGCACTGCTTTCGGTAGCACTGCTATTGGCGAAGAAACTGTTACAAGTATATCTGTGATGAATGTCACTAGTCTTGGTTTATTGAAAGTTTTTAAAAGCACTGTAGGGCTTCAAACTGTACATTTAATAGAAGTTATGCATCTGAATTAACGTCATGCTCCTTATCACCACTGCAGTTGTCACACTTGTAATGCCAGGTTTGCAGATGCAGACTAGTGTGGAAAAGTGACGCTTCATTACCAAAAAGTTTGCTTTTACTGTCGCGTTTCTCAGCCCCCATAGCAGGGTATACATTCATTTGGGCAAGGAGCTTTCGATTGCAGTGAAGAAAACAGTCAGCTGACTGTCCCTTTAAAGTGGGCCATTTGTGTACTGACTTTCATAAACACGTGAAGGGCATCTTTAGTTTTGAGCTTTCTACAAGTTCATCAAGAAATGGTGCGAATTTTGCATATTTTTGCTAACATGAGCGAACTTTTCAGAGCTTGTTTCTAGCATGCATGACTAGCCATGCAGCTTGTGTGCATGTCACAAGTTAAACTCTTGAGGTCCATTCACACTTGCGAGTTGCAGAGGTTGTGCGACCATTTTGGCCGAAAACCGACAGTCGCAAATCGTCGCTTTGGCTTAAAAGCAACAGTTGCATGCTGCTCGGTTTTCCAGTCTCGCAGTTCTGAGCCGCGAACTGCTAAACCAATAAGTGGCACTTCTGAAGTGCGTGGAAGCTTACTATGCATCTGTCTTCTCGTTGCCAGTAATTGTTTAGTCTGTCAACTCTCACTCCAAACGAGACCTTTTGGGAAAAAGACCAGTTGGTAATGGCCTCCTGTTGTGAACCTCAGCATTGTCAACACTCTGCGTGGTTGAAAGTCACAGCCGGTCCTATACCTTTTGCGGCTCACAAGTGTGAATGTGCCTTTTTGTCTTGCGAATATGGTTTGGGCTGCAAGTCAATCTGTTGTTACCTGTGTCATACAGGTGCACTCGGAGAGCGTTGTTGCACTGCGCTCAGCCATCGGCTTCTACGCATCCACCGTCTTGGGCACACTCGAAGCAATGAAGAGGGTCACGGACCAAACGGTGGCCATGCTGCTACCGTTCATCCTCAAGGGTCTGGCATCATCCACCACCGACTACTGTGCCGCCACATATCTGGTCATCGGCCAGCTTGCTCGACGCTCAGTGCTGAGCAAGGAGTTTGCGCGCGAGTTGGTCATCCGTGTTGCCAAGGTGAGCCTTGCTTGCAGCACCAAGTGGTTGCGGCGTGGCCTTTATATGTCCGGTGCAGGGTTCTCGAACTGGGTTGTGCAGGACCTTTGGGTTTGTTGGAGTGCTTTATGGGTTACGTTAGCACTTAAAGTTATGCATACCTCAGCAACTTCCTTCCCATCTCTTGGCACACTTTTTTTTCTTTTTTTGGCACTAATCAAGTAATTCCTTGTTTCATTGTTTCATAATTTGTGTTTCACAATTTGGGCACTTCCTGAAAGGCCGTGCATCTGCGCCCTCTTTTGCATGCGCACGTTAGGCAGTAAAAGAGCGAAGCCAAGACACGTCGGCACTTTTTGAAAGCCATTGGTGTTCCCCAAGGCCAAAGGGATTGAGAAACCTTAGAACAGTATAAGAAGATGTCAGTGCCGCTTAGTGCTGCAGTACCAGCGCTTCTTTCTGCTTTCTGCTTAGCAGCCTTGGCGTTCCTATGGTTGAGCTTAACTTCAGAGGAGCTCTTGTTGCTGTGGGTGTCTGTTAGGCTTCCTCTGAGCACATGATAGGCTTATGAAGTGTGGGGAAGGTATGACTGTGCCACTGGTGGTAACTGCGGTTGTGTGTGCTTGTTTGCACCACTGAAGTAGCAAGGGGCAGGCACCTCAGTCCTCATTCTTTAAATTTGACTCGCACTTGAGACAAAAATCGATAGAAACTTACTTTTTGGCTTTTTAGGTTTCAAGACATTTGAATCGTGAGCATCACACCGATGTCAGATACCTTGTGTGACTGTTCAGTTTTTTTTCCTCTCTGTGTACTTAGCTGCTGAGAACGGTTGAGTGACTCAAGAAAGTCATAAGAATGAAACTCCTAGAAATCCTATTGGCATTAAATTAACGCACTATTCTTGAATTTGCATCATCACATAAGTTCTTACCGGCGCGTAGAAAAGTTGAAAATGTTTTATAGTGGTAATTCTATGACAGACTTTGCTTGCTGTTGGTATGCAGTATGTCAAGGCCAAAAATTTGAGTTCTTTTACATGCCTGAGATAATTGTATGGAGGCAGGCATGGACTATAAAAGACATGTGAGTTGGCTTGGGTTATTTTCCAGATGATTAGCTGATGAACAGATGAGATAAGGATTTTTTTCGAGGATAAGGCGACCACAGCTATCGTGGGACAGGTGTAATATGGGAGAGGCCTTTCTCCTGCAGTGGACGTAGTCAGGTTGATAGCAATGCCGCTGAATTAACTGGTAAGCATATGTGGTTGGTGGTTTTGTCACTATGCGAGGTGGCTCGATCCATTTTATTTTCAGTGGAATTGCAAAAGCAATGGCGCAGGGTGCTTTATATTGCAGTGAGCAAATTTTTTCTCTTCACTTTGCCTCCCTCTTTCAATGCAGACTTTGAAAGCTCCGAGCCTGTCAGGTGGTCTCCTGTGCCTGCTGGTGCTGATGACTTTGCAGGGAATCGAGGCATTGCCCAAGGCGTGAGTGCAAGAAGCTTTTTTACAGACAAGCCAGGTTGTTAAAAAACTGCCGCTTCGTGCATGACGAGTGCCAAAGCATGTACTCTGAGCATGAGCAGTGGGTTTGGTACGGGGATGCCTCTGATGCCTCAAACCCCACGAGCATAGTTTTTTCTTACAGCAAAAGCTGCTGTTCGAAACCATACCATGTATGCATTCCATGGTGAAACACTGTCAACATGCAGTCGCGTGGCTGTCACATGACCGCTCACATGACCAGCACGTGACTGTGCGCCCATTACTATTTTCAAGTGAATGTCAGTGTAGTGTAACTTCTGGGATCCACACGCATGAAAATTGAGGTCGACACATGCATTTTACTTGCCAAGTCATCTGGTGATGGTGACACCCGTATTTCTTTGTATTTTCTAGCCTAGAAAAGCTCCATTTTTGGCGGGATTTGTCCAATTGTGACTACAACACTGTATCCTATTGACACAGGCCTTCTTCAGTTTGCACTTTGTGTGTCTATTTAAATTAAATACCGCTTTTTTCACCGTGGAAATGGTGGGAAGTGCAAATTGCATATTTGACTTTGCTAGTGTTTGGCTGAAAATGTGAATTTGGCTTCTGAAAAGTTGCTGCATCACGATCGTCCCTCTGTGCACAGGTTAAATGCCTTCAGTGAAAATCAAAGCTGAAAATGAATTTTTCATCTCTTTAACAAATTTCACCCAGGTAACTGTTTTGTGTTAGGTGCACTTGGGAGTTGGCAAAGTGCGTCTAGGATAGGTGCCCCCCTCAGAAAATTCATAATCGTACAACTGAGTCTATGTCGTTGGACGAACTCAAGCCTAGACAAGTGTGCAAAATTTTCACTCGCCGAAATTCGCAGAGTGGATGAATAATCACAGCACCAGTATTTTTCACGGAGTAACTGCATAAGACTGTGCTCTGCACCACCTTATTTTCTTTTGCATGCCCATACTGGACACCTCAGCGCATTCCAAGCGTTGCTGAAGCACAAGAAGTCGCTGGTTGCTTCGCTGGAGGAGCTAGCACCGAAGCATTCGGTGGCGCCGGTCCTGAAGCCACTGCTGGCGCAGCTGACCAAGTCAGTGCTTGGCGCGGGCGGTGACGAAGACGAAGAAGCCAGTAACAAAAAGGCTGCTCTTCTCAAGGCTCTGGTCCAGTTGGCCCTGTCACTGGACAGCTACTCTGATTTTGTGGTTGGGTGAGTGTCTGGTCCAGTCTTATAGTGTGGCTCATCGAAGCTGTTTCCTGGTTTCCACGCATGTGTGTGGCTAGCCCCAAACAGCTCAGAAAAGGGAACAGACAATGTACTGATACCATGCTTTCAACTGTTTGGTTTCGGCGATGACCTGTTACCATTTGAGACTTAAACCCGGTGCGTTGGAGTAGTGGTATAGTGTATGGTTGCTGAGCGGTAGATCATGGGATCAAATCCTGGCTGTGGCAGCTGCATCTCGGCGGAGGTGGTAGGCTGAAGGCGCCCGTGTGCTGTGTGACGTTAGTGCATTTTAAAGGGGTTGAAGTTAATCTGGAGCCCTCCACTACGGTGCCTCTCATAGCCCATGTGCAGGTTTGGAACTTGAAATTACATATGCCGTACCAAGCCTTGAGACTGTCATAACGAGCTTGCACTTGTGGAAGGTAATGCTGCTGAGGGACAAAGGTGCTTGTTAAAAAAGCAAAAGTTGGAAGCATATTTTCTGAGGGCTTTAGTAACAAAAGAGAAGCTACTAATGACCTGACGAGGGTGACTAAGCTCAATGGTTTGAGGAACACTGTTAAAGAGAAACCATTAGACATGCTCAGCATAAATGTTGAGCTTTTAATATAGGTGAAGCTGAACTTTTCCGAAAGTTGCGGCTGAAGGCAACTTAGCATGTATCGTTTCATTGGTAGAAGTTACGGTGAAAACATTGTTTCGAAAAGCAGCTGTGCTTGTTTGTCCTTGAAAAAATATTGGCGAGTCCTTGAAAGTCCTTGAAAACCCTTGAAGATCGGAACTCAAAATGAGCATGAACCCTGCAGTAAATACATGGAAAATATGAATTCATGCTCTCTGTAGTCTGGTGAGTGCCAAACAAGGCCTGGTCTACTAAAGATAGCGCAAAAGCATGCGGGAGTACCAAGAAACCAGTTTTCGTTCTTTAACTGTACGGTGAATGCGCATATTAAAGAATTGAAAGATGGTAATGTGTTTTTTTCTGCCTTCGTTTGTTTGCGCAGCTGCTTTTTCGACACCTACGTTTCACTTCAAGTGAATACGGAGATGGATGATGGCAGTGAACCGTTGGACCCTACAAGTCGGGAGGCAGTCCTCGACATATTGAAGCTGCTTCGGCAAATGTGAGTGCCTTGTTTTGGTGACAATTGGTTTTACGGTTTGATGTCACCGTGAGTGAAGGCCATAGATTCTGTCCACATTTCTCAGGTATGGTACACTATGACACAGATTCTTTGCCTCCTGTAAATCTCTTGAGCTGTGGAGCAGATTGCTCAAATTGTGTGCCTATTAACCCTTGGACAGTTGCTGCCGTACATGTATGGTGGCATGGGTGTGTCCCTTGTGGTCACTGCCAGACATATAGCATGGTGGTAATCATGCGTTCAAGCAGGAACTGAAAGTAGGCGCTTGCAGCGACGGTCGAACTCTCCATAAGCATAAAGGAGAGGGTCATTCTTTCATTCTGAATCCCCCTGAAAAAAGAATCGATGGCGGGGGCACGTTTTCTGAGGAAAAATTTTATAGTCAGAGGGTTGTAATTAGGGGTATGTGAATATTTAAAATTTTGAATACGAATCAGATATGAATATAAAAAAAATTCCTTTGAATATCAAATATTCGTTCGCATGAAAATATTACACGATGACTGCACTTCATATTCCCAGATGACAAGCCCTAGTGCCTTTGCTTTCGGGTAATGTTTTTTTTTCTGCTTCTGCGCAAGCCGCGTTCACATGCATTCAAGCGCTCCTGCAATAAATGCATTCAGCTGCTGGTTGGGGCTGGTGTATGTCTGTTCTTTTCCTTTAGCGCTGTGTTCCTTCACAATGTTCAGTCACCAGCTCGCCCAACAACTACCTTAGTGTGGCCATTGGGAGCTCCGATATCTCCTCTTCTTGCTGATACCAAGTCAGTAGTGCTTTATTGTCGGTAAGCCAAGGAATCCGCAATGTGCCGGGATCATGAGAACACGATTCACTCAAAGTTTTAAGTGACCACACATAAAAAAAAAAATGAATTTTCTGAATATGTAATGCACATTTTGCTGTGGTTCTTTTGTCACTTGACAGATGAAAACCCAAAGGTCCTGAAAAAAAATTAAAAATGGAAAGATTCGACCAAATTAGCGATTTTGTTTGTCGTATCTCCCCTTAAATCGAACCTTCATTTCATTTGGGCTGGTACTTTGGAGCAGTCAGCACATAGGGCTTTAAATAAAGGCTCCCCATTCAAGCTCTGCCTAAATTAAACAAATTTTCAGTGCTGTTTGTGTCCAAACTATTGAGAGTTTTTAAATATTGAAGGGCGATTCTATGTTGCCACATACCCGAGGAAACTAGGCAAACTCCAAAGAAGAGCTTCGTTATCTGTGGAAGTGCCTCCAAAGGATCCAGGGGTTCTGCTGATCCCCATTTGAGAGCTTCTGGCTGGCAGCTTTGCCTTGATGTCGTAAAGGGCTAGAGTATAGGTAACGCCATCATTTGGCACAATGGGATGCCATGGGGTAGTTTAGGAGAGCACCATGAGACTGTACAACTGGTGGGAGGGTGCTGTGAGCGAGGTGGCAGTAGTGTGTGTGCTGGTGTGCATGCATATGGTATGCGGAAGGATCTAGCATGGTGGAGTGTTGGCAGTTCTGTCGAGGGGCAACATTGTGCAGCCAAACAGGAACTGTTTAGTGGCAAATCATGTGTGGAGTGTGGACATTATCCCACTCTCTAGCCGCAGACATTGACCCTGCCTGCAAATACTAAATGTGTCGCATAACTGCCCTCCCTCGCGGAGACAGGTGTCCAGAAGAAGTGGACGCCTGCCTGGAGCGCCACCTGTGCAGTGGTGACGACGGGGCACGGCTCGCTGTGGAGCGACTCACTTGCACCAGCGCCTTTGGTCGGGAGCACGCTCTGGTGGAGAGTGCAGGCAGTGCCCTCTTCCTGGCCCTCAACAGTGCCAGCAAGCGCCATCGGGTGGCCGCCGTACGCGAACTGGTCGCAGCCCTTCAGAGGAAGCAGGTGAGCTACACCAGGGCATTTCTGCAACTGTTTGTAGGAGTGTGAACCAGGAAGCATAATAATAATAATTGTTTTTTTTTTTTTGGGAAAGGAAATGGCGCAGTATCTGTCTCACTGTATTGGGGGGGGAAAGTAAGGGAAGGGATAAAGGACGAAGTGAAAGAAGAAAGGAAGAAAGAGGCACCGTTGTGGAGGGCTCCGGAATAATTTCGACCACCTGGAAATCTTTAACCTGCACTGAAATCGCACAGCACACGCCTTAGCGTTTTGCCTCCACAAAAACGCAGCCGCCATGAAGCAAGCAGATACGAAATAAGCAGGCTCCGTGTTTCATGTGGGTACAGTTGAACAAAGCTGGTAGTGGTTTCATAAATTGAAGGAGCCAGTGGGGATGGATTTACGGGAAGCGAAGCTTACAGGGGCATAGAATGGAGGCTTTTACTTAGGTACACCGGCATTCAACAGTATGGAACGCAGTGCTTGTAGAAAACATTAATTTCTGTGCAGTCTCTGCATGCAGTTCAGAATAGATATAAGCAACCTGATTCTGAGTGTGCGGATTATATGCTGCTCCGCGAAATCTCGAGCAGTATTCGTTTCCTTGACGGAGAGAAATTAAGTGTCTTTGCCAGGGTCATGTTCCATAAACTATGGGTGGCAGGCTTACATTGAAATGTCGCTCAGTCAGACTTACTTGATCCAGATTCCTGGTTTATTGCTGCCGTGAACTTCACATTCACCAAGGGCAGCACGATTGGGCGTGTCTTAATTCAAACGCTGCCTAATACTATGAACAGGTTCTCAGTGCCCTTTGAGTTGGAATTATTAAGATTCAGCTGTAGCAGTCTGGGGCCTTGCTGACAGTAAGCGCTGCTTTAGAAATGGAAGGATCATCATCCACTGATGGTGAGGAGTTTTGTGCATGGACCAGAGCCGGTGTGAACGGCATCTGGGAAGATATTGGCAAATATGCTAAGATAAGTGGCCTTTGCAAAGCAGTGTACAGTGTGGCTCAACCACCGAGGCCATCCCGTCATGTATCAGTGGGTCCCTACTTTTCCCTTCCTTAACAACCCAATTCCCCAACAAACGGCCTTCAGCCTGCCCTTCTAAATAAACAGCTCATTCATTAATTCTCAAGCTATGCAGACAGCTCGCGTTAAACCATTCTGCTTTCAAAGTGATGTGAAGGTAGAAAGTTCCTAACAGTGGCAGGTGTAGGAATTCCGAGTGGTTAAGAAGCCTGTAGTGGGCACCTCTCTGTTCCTGGCACTAACGAAGTGTGCCGTGCTGTGTGTGCAGCCTCCAGTAATTCGCAGAAGTGACGGCACGCATCGCAGCGCCGTGGCAGCTCAGGTCGGCGCCGTGCCCACCTCTCTTGGGACTTCTCCGTTCTCTCCAGCAGTTGTTTCTTTTGTAAATTATAAATTAGTCTCCGCAGATCCTTCGATTTGTCAGCACAGTTCTCACCTCTTGGCTGGACCAAGCTTTCCTGCCAGCTGGTACATCTGGTTATGTTTGGTATAACCATGGGTCCAGATTGTTCAGGGTTATGAACCAACCCCATTACAAGCCTTGGGGAATGTATATCTGGATAAATATGGCCACTATTTGTTTGAGCAAGCATGATGGGTGCATTTCGAGCACAGTTGATTGTTGTGGTTGGCTAAGAATTGTGCCTCTACTGTGCAGGACGTGGATGAAAAATTCGCTCGGGACTCTCTCCAAAGTCGGCTGGCTGACACCGAACCAGAGGTGGTGCAAGCAGTGCTTGCACTTGGCAAGGTGAGTCCACTGCGTCAGTTTTGTTACGTGCATTACTTTAAACAGTTGTCACTGATTTCACTTTGAATCGTTGTCACTGTTTGCCCACTCACCTTTGTTTTGCTGTTGCTGCATAAAAGCATTGCAGAAAACATGCTAACAGTAGTTTGTTATGAATGGCATATGCACTGGAAGTAGTGTGAGGGATAGGTGCGTCAGCATGTTGGCAAAACAGTGAAAAAAAAAGAAATGTTTCTGTAATTCGAGTCCTACTTTCTTTTTACTTGCTTGTGTTTTTTCCCTTACTTCATACTGTGTCGTAGCCCCTCGGTTCAGGTTCTTTGATTTTGGCTGCATGGTGGTAGAACTAGCCGGGAAAGAGAATTACAATCCATCTGTAATTTTCATTCTTTGGGTAATGTTTCAGTCGTGACTGCACGCCAGTTGACCTGTGGGATCCTTTTGCAGTTTCTTTCAATCTGCAGTGGTTCCTTGTTTCAGGATCTCTGCAAGTTTCTGGAGCAAGGAGTTGTCCTGGGCACCTTGAGGCGCCTCCTGTTTGAGCCCACAGAGCAGAGCAAGAAATGGTGTGTGCAGAATGTCCCCTCTCGGCTCCTAGCACGCGTGTATTCGTATAGCTGTCTTGCATTTAACCGACGCATGGCCTTTGCTGATTTGCATTTCTGTTTTTTCTCTGGTTCCTTTCACTTTCTTTTCCTTGATGGGTTGTCAGAATGGCATCATACACGTACCTATGTTGTTCAGAATAACATTCGATTGGGGTTGATTGTGATTGAGCCTTAGTGTAAGGCATAACTTATGTCAGCTTAAGAAGTTTTTTTCACAGGCTTTGTCTTGTGGAGTGTTCGATGCCTGAGGTCTGCACATAGGTAGAGTTTCAACTATGATACATTCATACATTCACCAAACTTCTACACGAATGGGGGAGAAGGAGATTGAAAGAAAGCGAGGAGAAAGTTCATTAAAGTGGCTCACATAACTGACCAGTCAGAGCCCATTTTTTGAAGGAGCCATTTTTCTTTTTCAACAACTGCCGTCGTGCTTGTTGTAGGTTTGACCTGCGCACCCGAGCACTGGTGTTTGTGTGCGATGACCTGTGTTCGTCACTGGACGAGGGACAACTTCTCGCAACGATGCTTCCATTCTTGATGCCGACGGAGGCCTCGGAGGTGTCTCTTGCTCGACTGGCGTACGCAAGCACGGCCCTGCAGCGGTTTCCAGTGCTCAGCAACGTCAATGCTGACAGTGAGTGCAAGTGCCTTACAAGCGCCACGGTTACGAACCTGCGAGGTCTTGATTATCAACTGCGCTAGTTGTTGTAGTGTGTGACGAAGAGCTCCAAGAACTGGGGTAAAACTTTTGATTTTTCTTGGTTCTTGGTAGTGCTTCCATCTTCCCATGACAAGGACACTGTGTGATGCTTTGCTGCATCTGCTGAGCTGTTATGCTTCTTCTTGTGCATTTTGTTGAGTGCAACATGTTTGGCTCATGTTTGGCACCTAGCACAGTCTACTAATGTGCCAAACTGTACGACTTTGAACATAGTACTTAACAGGAGGCAACGCAAAAATCAATAGAAGGAAGGAAATGCCTATGTGACGCTACACCACCACTTCTGTTTATGCTCGTTTTAGTTGCCCTCTATCTTGCAGTGCAAGCTCATGAACATTGTTCCTTCATTCAGAGAAGGATCACTTCCAAGGAAGCTGCAGCTGCCATGTCATTTCTGACTCTTGTTGTAGGAAAGATAATGGCCGCTTTGGTGACTGAGGATGTGGACACCATCGCAGAGTTGTTTCTTGCTGATCTTGCCGAGGCTGCTGGAAAGATTGACCAACCTCTTGCTGTGGTGAGCTAACAATTTTTTTTTTTCCCGAGTACAGTAAAAGCTCATTGATTTAGCTTCCGTTAATTCGTAAATCCAGATGATTCAAACTGACGGCTCGGCCCCAGCAAGTGCCCATGTAAGTCCATAGTGTTGGATGCTTGCTAATTCATATGCTATGGATCTCACGTCGGTTAATTCAAACGGGCTTCCAAAGGAAGGCTGTGCCCAGGTATGAATGGTGTGACAGGAGATCGTCGAAATAGCGTCACTCAAACCTGAATTCCATGCTGCATAGTCGCTTGCTTACCTCTGACGGCGTGTAGTGGCAGTCATGATGACGAATGGGTGGCCTCATATCCGAGAACACTCTGACAGCGTAAGGTCTCTTTGATTTGGCTGCACTAGTTTCATGTAGTTCTGCAGTGCTGCCGCCAGCATGCAGCATCAGTTCAAGTGCAGCTTGTCACTGGCTGCTTCCAGAACGAATGGTAGAGTGCAGGCCTGGTTGTCTGGTAGCCTTGGTGTTGCCTCCAAATTACAGCCAGCTGCATGCCGGGAACATCAACGGTCACCATAATCTCAAACCACATGACCCGTTTTCAATCGGCAAATCACAGTGAAGTGTTGCACGTAACCAGGCCCAGGAAATTGTCTTTTTACTTAAAAAAAAAAAGTTGTTGCATGTATAACTCAGATGATTTACAAGGTGTGCTGAAATGTTGCCCATGTGACTCGACTTGAGCGCTTAGGTTTACAGTTCTGATGCCACTAATAGCTATTTACCTCCTGCTTTCTAGACAGAACTGTCATTAATTCACTAATGACATAAGCCATCCTTTGTAGTCATTAAAGTTGCCACGGTGGCCTAGTGGTTGGGGTGCTCAGCTGCTGACCCAAAAGATGTGGGTTCGATCCCAGCTGCTGCTGTCGTATTTCGATGGAGGCAGAATGCTTGAGGGCCGTGTACCGTAAGATGTCAGTGCGCATTAAAGAACCCCAGATGGTCAAAATTATCCGAAGCCTTCCACTGCGGTTTCCCTTATAGTGTGAGCCACTTTGGGAAGTTAAACATCATAAACCAACCTTTGTTGTCATTATACATCAGCCTTACCTCTCTTGGGCTTCATTCGACATTCCTCCAAGTGTGGATCGTGCAATAAAAGGTGCGAGTGATGGGATCACCCCTCTCATTTATGCTGAACGTTAAAAACATCCAAAGATACATTGGACTGATCCCACTCAGTGTGTCTCGATGGGGTACACAGTACCACGCGACTAAGGAAAAGCCCTTTTAGGTTAGGTGTACGCGTTGGACACTCATTGGATCTTACTGATGGGTCTTGAATGCTTCCCGACGCCGTCATTGGTTGGCAAGGAGCATGGGTATTTCTTTTTCTGGTGTGGGGAAACCATTCTTTGATACATTCAGGTTATGAATTTCGTTTTTTTTTTTCCCAGGTAAAGATGCTGGAAGAGGCGTGCTTCCCCAGCAGTAACTATGCCTCTGCGCAACTTAGATGCATCTGCGGCACTCTCCTGAACGCCCTGGCTTCTTTGACCAAGGACGCTGAAGTCTTTCGGAAAGCCCTGCTGTTTTACCAGCGGCTCCTAGCCGAAAAGACAGCTTGTGGAGAGTACGAGTCCACTGCAGCTGCACTCCGCGAGGGACGTGTCCCTCTTGCCACGGTCGTCGCCGGCCTGGGTGCCGTCATCAGCAGAGTGGAACCTGTAGCTGCCTTGGAAGGTGGGAATGCCCTGCCGGTTGTTCTGCCTCGTGTTGTACAATTTGTCTTTACAGATATGAAAAAAAGAAAGGCACTCCTCAAAGCTGCATAGTCTCGGGTTGCACCTCATGTCACTGTTTTGCGTCTTGGTATTGCGTAGCGCAGCCATAATTAGTAGAGGTGTGCGAATGCAAGAAAAACCTTGTTAATTTGAACTTCAAGGGACTGGAGAAAATATTCGAATCATCCGAAAATTCGAATTATTGGATGGAAAAAACTGTCAATTGCATGCGTCACATTGAATTTCTTTGGTGAAATATCTGGGCAATTGTTGCCTGATTTTAGGATAAAAACAGCGCGGCAGTGACTACTTTTCATGTCTTCATCAGTGTTTTATTGCGTACATACTGTAGGGAGCATTGAAGCAGAACTGGTCAAATGTTTAAGGGGAATCCTCCAAGGTGGAGTAAATTGTAATATGGGAGTAATTGCTCATTGCCATCCACCCAAGTGCAGCCTTACGGCTATAAAGGAAAGCTAAACAGCTTTCTCAGAAACTTCGTAGTTAAAGAACAATTCGTCCTGGTCCGGGGTTCAAGCCCGAGACCACCGCTTCACCGGAGCAGTCGCTCTACCAACTGAGCTAACCGGGACGGTAAGCTGCAAAATTTTAAGAGCCACCGTGTCTTACCCCTCACAAGCTGCGCTGTTGCCTCTGAGGAGACTTCAGCGCACGAATAGTGAACAGCACATGACAAGTATGCAGATTCGGCGCACTGAAAGAACAGAACCATGCGGATGGAAGCGTAGGAAATGGCTTGGCGGCACCAAAGCGGTGAGGAAAAAAAAGCAGTGGGGAGGATGGGGGGAACACCAGCGACGCCAGTCAGCATCCGAAAGGGTGCTCACCGGGATGTGGGCTGGCACAGAGCTCAGAAAGGTGAAACTGAAACTACCTGAAGGGTCGGACTATTCTCACAGACAGGGCTGTCCGCTTGTGTCGCACCTGCTGTCGCGCTCACATCAGACATGCGACTATGCCGCATGAAATTCAGTTGTGAGTAGAGCTATTTCCAAGATCTCTTGCCACCCTGGTCATATCTTGATATACCACGTCAACTATGCCACATAGTTGGAATAGTTTCGTGTTCCCCTCGTGCGGGCCACGCTGTGCGATTGAGCAGGTTGCCTTTAAGGTTTCTTTATTCTTGTCCTCCTCTGTGGTGAAAGATAAGCGATTTCTGGAGCTTTATTAGATGAAACTTTAATAGATGAAAAGCAAACATCGGGAAACAACCACAGCAGCACACGCTGAACACAAAGCTTTGCATGTTCAGCTATCCTTTGCAACTCCTGCTTGCGTGTGTGCTGCATGTCTTATTGCAGTGATCGAAAACAAGTGTACTGCTGCGCAGCTGCTCCCTCTGCTTTGGTGCGCAAGTGTTTGTTAGTTACTGCTAACTTTTGTGTATGACGTGCGCTGCACCATTTTTATTTGAAACCTTGCAGAAAGCCCCATGTGGATTCTAAGGCAACAAGACGATGCCATCTGCGCTACTTTGGACCTTCTTGCCAACATATTTGGTACAGTCGCGGAGCACTCGGTCAGCAAGGGCAGCAGCCGATCACAGTTTCGGCAGCTGATGCGGAAGTTCTTCAAGGTGCATTCCTAGCCTTCTTCCTTGCGTGCGTGCGTGCGTGTGTCACCTCAGGTCGTGTATGGCAGTTCACACAAATGAAAGAATGGAGGCGTTGCAGAATAAAAAAAAAGGCTCGCAATGTGCAGTTAGTGAGCTGTGTGTCATCCCATGGGAATCGTGTTAGTCTGGTCATCTAATCTGATGTTAAAGAGTATGATTTAAACCAATTCTTGAAGCTTTGTAGTTCAAATAGGATTCAGAATTGCGCCCTCATGATTGCTGGGGCAACGTTCAGGTGAGCTTGATGGCATTCCGAAAAGTCGAGCGGCAAGTTGTAACGGATGTGAAATTTCAGTCGCAATTCAAACGTATTCCAAATCTTAGAGTGTGAAGAATTTGTTAACAGTTGTACAGTAAAAGCTCGTTAATTCAAACTCCATTAATTCGAACTTACGGTTAATTCGAGCTGACACCCAGGTCCCGGCACGGCCCTGTATATTTAAATGGGAGAAAAAAGTCCCGATAATTCGAACAAGTCAGCACCCGCTACGGTTAATTTGAAATAGGAGCCACTGGCTGGCACCGCTCCTCGTAGATAGAAGTTGACCCATAGTGAGTGAGACATGCTCCAAATTTACCAGATATGTAAAACAATGGAAAAGAAAAAAGAGCTGAGTGCACGAGGCTCACGGAGCCTGCGTTACGGTTCGTGCCGTAGCTTGTTTTCGCTGCTGGAGCACTCGCCCGCGCCGCTGATGCTTCGGCGCAAGCTGTTCCACGTTTTCGTTGTGTCGCAGTCACTGTGTGGCGATCACGTGGGGTACACAACGCGGCTTGGCTTCCGCAGTCATGCTTTTTGTTGGTGCTGCGAGATACATGGACAGCGGCGTGGAGACGTTGGAGCCCTTGAGTGATGCCGATGTAATTGAGGCTGCATGCTCCGAGCAGACGTCGCAGGGCTCGCGTGCGGTGAACACAGCCGAGAGTGGTGAGTCCGACGGCAGCGATGAGACTATGCCACCGCCAAGTGCTTGTGAAGTAGTGTCTGCGCCCAATGTTGCAGCATGCCACTTCTCTGTCAATGAAAACTCTGAGGTTGAGCGGGAGCTTTGAACAAGCTGCAGATGATGCTGGTGGAGTCTCGGCAGAAGAAGCGCAAGCAAATGCACTTCGCTGATTACTTTTAATTTTGACAACCCTTCCCTGTAAATCAACATGTCTTGGAGCATAAATAGTGTCATATATTCCAGCACTAAAGCTCGCTGCTCACGCGAATGCATTCCAGTACTTGTTTCTGGCGCATAACTGGCCGATCAATTTATTTCATTTGCCATTAGGACCGGATAAATTTATTTCTCAGAATCCCCCACCACAAACGTGTAGTAGCGCCTGGCTCACGATAACGAGTCTAAATTTGACTGCTTCGGGTTCTTCCCGCCCGGCGGGGTGCTATGACCGCTCATTCTAGTGCCCATTCGATAATTTGAACTTCGCTTAATTCGAACAATTTTCCGGTCCCCTTCAAGTTTGAATTTACGAGCTTTTACTGTATTGCAGGATAAGCTCTCAGGCTAGTTTCGTTTTGCGAATGAGTCTTTTAAGCAGAACCCCTATTTTAGAAATTGTTCATTTGTGGGAAAATTTGTTGCATTATATTGTACAGCTAGCTAAGAGGGAGTTGGAAGTACTGTATATACATATACGGGTAAGGACCACATTTTTTTTCTCACCATTTTGAAAGATTTCGGCCCTTACCTGAAAGGAGAATTTTGCTGTTCTATCTTCTAACTATGGCCTGGGGTCTTATCAGAAGTTCATCTTAACAGATGTGCCACTATAAAAACTATATGTGCGCATGCAAAGTGTATCCAAATATATGTTAAATGAAAGATAGAAAGAAATGGCCATACAATGAGAGGACAATTGCAAATGGAACATTTATTGTGGGATGAAGTGAACAGGTGAGTGAGGGCATGACACAAGCTCACGTATTGCACTTGAAAACGGCACTGGTCTAGTTTTATTTTTGCAGCATCTCTTCCTCTCTCTTCTGCAGCCACCGATATTTTGCCCTTTTTCTATTTTTTGCTTTCCCTCTAGCTCTGAGCAATCAAAAGCCCAACTGCATGAGTAGGCATGCACATGTGTCTCGCATCTCACTTCTTCCCTAGTGGTACAGTTACCAATTTTATGAGCAGGCGCACCACCTGTCTTTCTATCCGGCTGAGGCAATGCGCAGGTGGTGCCGATAGTATCTGGCTGTCTCAGCACCTCGATAATGTGCGTTGCAACTCTGCACCAGTTGAAACTTCAGCTTTGAACTGCTTCAGCCCTGAATATGAGCAGCTCCACTTCGTACCTACACGCCTTTTATTCAGTAGGGAGGCAACGTGCGGCATGTGGCCCGCGCGATGCCGAGCTCTGGCCGTATCAGATCCCTGCGCCGTGCTCGGGCAGGAGTGAAGGTGCTGCACAGAAGCTACCTTGTAGAGTTGCGCTTTTTGGCGTGGAAACATAATTTTTTTTGTTCCTAGGAGGTTTTGCGCGGACATTCCGTGAGTACTGTTGCGCAGCATCGTTGTGGTTCGCGGTTGCTGTGAAACTTTATCTTTTATTTAACTGAAGGACATGCACAACAGTTCGTCTTATGTGTATTTCTTTTACATTGGATCCTATGGGAAACCAGCCAGACGGTCACAGGTTCACCTCATCTGAGAATTTGTCTTAACTGAGTTTGTTTCAAGAGGAGTTAACTGTAGTTCACTGAACCGAGAATTTCGCTGTTTCAGTGTTGGCAATTCTTCTTGTAATGTGATGCAATTAGGTCATTCTGATGCCTTTGCCTTTCTTCCTCTATCTTTTTTTTTTTTTTTTGGAAAGGGGGAGGGGGGGGGGGGGTATGGCATTTTGTGGCGTAAGCACAACTGGGTTCACCACTCATGGTGTGTAGATTCTGCATACGATTGCAATGCCCCTATTTTTTGCACATAGAATGTTTTCTCCAAGGAAAGAAAAAGGAAAAGCACCATCCCTTGACGCAGGTTTACACTGACAGTGTCATGGGTTTGATGACTTCTGATAAGGGAAGTGGGGTACTTATGATGTATTCCATTTTCCTCGGCAATGCAACGTCCCTGAGGGTAAATAAATAAACAGATAAAAATACATATGTACCATAAAAACCAGACTATAGGTCGGACCTTAATATAGGTCGACCCCCCAACTAACCAATTCTGAAAACGAAAAAAATCTTTTTCAATGGAAAAAGTACTGAA
Source organism: Amblyomma americanum (assembly GCF_052857255.1). NCBI lineage: Eukaryota > Metazoa > Arthropoda > Arachnida > Ixodida > Ixodidae > Amblyomma > Amblyomma americanum. The sequence continues at coordinate 47,514,270 of NC_135506.1, forward strand.
AGTCATCCTTACCTTGAAACAAATGCAGCTCAACAGGTTGCATAATGGTGACGGCATTTATTTTCATTTAAATGCTGCTCATATGTACACCCGGCCAATTTTTTAATAGTATCGCGCGCTCTTCGACCCGTGTGTTTGTCAGCACCTTATCATCACGGCACGGAGGGGCGAAAACAAACGAGGTATGCGCATGTGTACACATGCACATACTCTGGCTTCTTTCACCCCTCCGTGCCGTGATCTCTGCCGCTTTCATGCGGATGCATTCGGCAGTCACAGGCAGCGACCTTGCATGCAGCTCCCGGACGAACTCCGCAACCTTTCCTTCCAATTCTGGATATGCTACGGTCAGCCCACGGAATGGTGTTTTCTTCTGTTTGCTGCAAGTTGTAATACGCAGCTTCTGCCTCCACCAGTACCGAATGCTCTTTTCAGATATACTCCAAATTTGCTCTGTGCCACCAGGTTGCCGTGAGCTTCCACGTACCCAGTTGCGTTTTTCTTGAAGGCGACAGTGCATTGCCGTCGGGTTCCGCTCATTTTGAAACAAAATGTGAACAAGCAGCCTTTAACCAAAATAGCTTTGCAACAACGGAAACGCAAAATGGAGGTACCGCGCCACGCTGCTGCTCATGGCGATGGTGATGGAGGCTGTTGACTTCAGCCGCCCATTGTTGCAAGAGTTCCGTAGTTTTTCTGCCAATGACCGGTATATAAGGCGGGGGTCTACTTTTCGCCATGATTTTTTGAAAAAAAGTTCGACCTATATTCCAGTTTTTACAATAAATCATTACTTTAAATGAATGATTGAACGAAGAAACAGGTATGTTGCTTGAAGGCCACGCTGGCATTCATGATTGTTCTAAGCTGAAAACAGTTATTCCATATGTCCAAAAGCTGAACCGAGTCATTTAGTTTGTCATCAATATTTGACTTTCGTTTGTTTGAACTGAGAACATATTTGCGCTCCTCTGCCATTTTCGGCTAAGCCCGTTGTTCTGTTTCAATTTCCTGCTTTCCCCAGGTGCACTGTCCGAGCCTGAAACGCCAGGTGCACTTCCTGAGTGGCCTGTGGCTGTTGCACCTGGATGCCAGCTGTTGTGCCGTTGCCAGCATCGGCTGCCAGGGGGCGTCACCCTCCCTCCCAAAGGAGAGGCTTCAGTCTCTGGCTCTCGCTGTTTCGGTCCAGCTGCTGGAGACAGGCGAGGAGGACATCAAGTGGATCTTGGCCGAACAGAATCTTGGTGGGTATGGTGGCCTGTGCAGCTAGAAAAAAGAAAGGAAGCATGTTTGAATCATGAAAAGGGAGCGGAATCATGGGAGTGTTTAAGGGATACACTCAGTGGTTGGAGGAGCTTGTTGTAATCTAGGTGGTTTGTGACTGAAAAAAAGAATGTTGTGCACAGTAAAATATACACAGAAAAATGAAAAAGTGGTGGCTGGATGCAGTGCAGACCTTTTAACTTTCGTGATGCGCAGGGCCAAACAGCGAAAGTCATTGATCGGTACTTTTGCAAGAAGTTACATAGTGAGGGTGTCAGAAGCAGTGCAATGTATGGTGCACAACAAGTCTGGCAGAAATATTCTGCAAAAAGGAAGACATTGGTAGTCAACTCTACTGAAATAAAATATAATCAAGAATTGTGGATAGATATGGAGAACACATAATGCAGAGGCTTATTCTCTGTGTTTGTTGGTCACTATTGCTTCTTCTTCATTTATTTACTCTTTTTTTCGATTTTTGAAGCTAAAAATGTTTGTAGTAGAGCTTTCTGACGGGCTAGTTGGTACATCTCTATTAAACAGCGTGCGCTAACAGGACGTACACAGGAAACTTGGAGACAGAGGAAAGAAGCGCAACTTCCAACTTTAATGACAGGAAAGGATGCCAGACGCTCTTTTATATCTGCCGGAGTGAGGGTGTGAGAAATGAATGACAGAGGCAAACAACTTCAAACAGCGGCAAAAAAAAAATATATTTGCATGAAATCAGTTTCCTGTGTACGTCCTGTTAGCGCACGCTGTTTAATAAAAATGTTTGATTCCATCCTGCGTTCCCACACCATGTTACTTTATCTAGCACAGAATGGCAGCTGAGCATAATAGACTATGAGGCAGTGAGAGTTACAACTCTGTTTTTTTTTTTTTTGTCCGCATGTGCAGTGTTTCTGTCCATCGTGCTGTCACTACTGTCGCCAATACAAGGGATCCGAGAGGTGGCTGTCAGCCTGGCACAGGCGGCACTGAACTCGTCTCACAAGGGGCGCAGCGGGCCCCATCTTCTTTTCAATGAGATCGACCAGCATGCTGCAGAAGTGGCCGCTGACACGGAGTACGTGCTTGCTAACCCCAATGCTGATGTTTCAGGTTCATCAGGGGTGGTGCTCGCCACCCCCCCAAAAAAAGTATTGGTTGCTTGCTCCATTACCCGACAAGGATTTGGTAGAATTTCGTTACATTAAATTGCAGCCAGTAAAGGGACATCGCCTTCACATCTTGTTCTTTTGATTTTATTTTTGTGAGGAGGAATGCTACGTAAGCATCATGCCTACCCCAAGTTGAGTTAAATTGATGAAGTTGGGGAAATGTTTTTATTGGAAGGGACGGTTTAACCAGCACATTTTTGTGAAGCAGCATTTTTTTTTTTTGCTAATTTGGCATTTGTTTTTGATGTGAAATTTGTTTTCTGGCCTATGAACCATTGTTCCTTTGCAGAGTGACAAGTTTCTTAGAATGATGATCCGCAAATATATACGTTATAATCTCATGTAAGGGCTGCACCCATGTATGGGCCACACCCTCAGTTTTGAACTATATAATTGAGAGAAAAATATGGCTATCCTTTTTTTTTTAATTCGTGTATGAGCCGTATCTACAAAATTCACTCCCAAATTTAAATAAAAAGTGCGGCCCTTACCTGAGTTTATACGGTAGCTTGTTACAATGCTGGTCTTTAGGGTTCCTGCACTTGCATTGTGCTGAAGTATGATCAAACTGAAATGCAAAGAAGGTGCCAGAATGAGAAGAAACTTAAAAGGTAAAAAGTACCATATGCATTCGTGTAAGAACAGCTCTTTATCATTGCAATTTTGACGGTGTGCGGCAGTTACGTGAAACCTGTCCCCTGTTTATGTGGTGGCACGTTTTTTTTATGACATATTAGCACTTCCGTGGTTAATCTTTTAAGTGCATAATGCATTAATTAAAGGTATTGATGGTACAATGCACAGCGACATGCTATATTGCTTGATAGTCAGCATGAGCCATCTAAAGAAAAAGGCTGGTAGGCCACTTTTTTGGTCAAAGTTCCCTTCCCTTCCTTGACAGAGATATGTGCATACAACTGTTGGGGCATAGTACCTTACCGAGAATAATGATGGCTTGGCCAAAGGTTTGATACAATGCTTCGCTTGTGCGATCTGGAGCCATCAGTGCGAGCTAGCCTTACCTGGGTTGCTTTTCTGATCGCTTTACTGGCGAAGGCATGAAAAACATCTGTGGTACCTTCATTTTAATGTAAGATTATTGTGTGGTGCTTGACTGGTAGCATGGTTATGCCTTTTATGGTAAACGGCGACTAGTTTCAAAGCATCTTTGCTGCGATTTCTATGCGAAGCATGCTGAACCGGCAGCGTCTGAGCAAGGCGGGCAGCATGCCATTGCAGGGAAGTACGGCACTAGCATGGGTGCACCCTGTTCCGACTTTTGTGCAGCTAGAGATAATACCAGTAACGTTCTACCTTTTTTAGTGTAATGTCTTGCTCACAAGTAGAAAGTGAGGCAGTCTGACGAAACAACACGTCATCAGCATGATCGCACTGGTTGTACCGAGCGTCGTAGGCAGGTTTCACCGTCTGTTCGCTCCGAGTGGAATGCACCATGTGTGTAAATGACACATGCGCAAAATGGAATTCTTTTGGCTGACTTTATTTCTTTTTAAATTGTCGGCTGGCAAGCAGTGGTTTCTGCCCTTGCACTGACGCAGCCCTTACACGAGTATATATGTCAAACCAGCAAGGCGTTGATTAGTTCCATGACGGCACAGTGCTTCCAGAGTCCCCGACTGGAGCTGTTGAAAAATTGACCATCACTTATGAATTCTAGTGGTGCACAAAGTGTCTGAAAAGCCTTGCTCTGTGTCGTGCCTGCATGCAGGAAGCTGCTGGAGCTGATAGGCACCTGGAGTCATGGCCTGAAGAAGCAGAACACGCTCCTGGTGCTTTTGAACCACCCTCAGGTTCCTGTGGCGATGCAGAACGGCATACTCCAGCTGGTGGCACACATTGACTCCAAGGTGTGTGGACTTACGATGATGACGACGGGAGGCTTTGATTTCGGTGGCAGAAGGCCAGTGCGGCGAAGGTGCACAGTGGCTGGCATGTTTTTGGTCTGCACGACGTGGGGGCCAAAGACCGGGGTTTTTTTTCCCTAAGATTTCACCCCAGAGAAAGCTGAGCACCACGCCAAGGAGAAACTTGCATTTGCTAGAAAACCGATGGGTAGTGGCACTGGGTACCGAACCCCGCACCTCCTCCATACTAAGCAAATGGTCAAGGCAATCGCTGCAGTGTTGGCTTTTTACTTATTTTGCTTCTAGGGCTTTTGGTTGGGCCACGTGTGTTAATGCTGATGTGATGTCTTTTGTGTTTTAGAACGGAAGTGTTTTAGAACGGAAAGTAAGAGAGCTTTGCTTTGTCAGCTTTCTTTTGAGATTGGTTGAGCTTGCTCATTGCTTTCTTCCCTTCCTTGTCTCAAAAGTAGTTTTCATTGGTTGTGTTGAGAGATAAGGGTGCAGTCTTCATCTTTCTGCACGTCATGATGGGACTGATAGTGGTTTACAAGACATAGGTGTGAGTTGCCTTCCAATCATATCGCCAGTCAAAGCAAATGGCATGCCTCCTTTTGGAGTTTAATTGTACAAATCAATAGTATTCAGCAAGGCGCAGTAAATGCCACTCGGAAGTGTCGCAGTGTTTGGTCTTTTAGAACATGCAGGCAAAATCATTTCAGTATCAGATTTTTTTGTCCAATTTTTGTCCGTGTGTCTGAGCTGCCTGTTTTGCGTATTTCTGGCCTGGTGAGAGTAGGTAATGTCCCGAAGCTCCACCCGAACACTGAGAAGCGCCGCAGTGTAGAACTCCGGATAAATTTTGACTACCTGGAGATTCCTTAGCTGGTGCTGACATTACACAGAATACTGCAGCAGAAGTGATGCACTCGGGTATCCGTGCTTGTGGTGAATAGATACCTTCACATTTAAGGGTATAATTTTGCATTTTTGTTTTATTTCTCAGCATTGCGTTCTTGCAAAACACTAGGAAGCTGCTTTGTATTGACATTTTTTTCTGCTACAAAGCTCGCTGTAAAGCAGTTTTCGCCATTCGCACCACCACCGACAGTGTCGTTGGTTGCAGCTTACAAGATGTGGGTGCGGGTTGCCTTTGGTTCATTTTGGTCGTCAGAGCAGCTGACTTGCCTCCTTGTGTTGGTTAATTTAGTGAATTAAAGGTGTATAGGCAGCTAAGTTTTGGATGTGTGTTTTCTTCTTTCTAATGATGCGTAAGGCATTGGTATACGTGGAGTACCACGTGGCAGTGCGCTTAGCGGGGTAGATGCGGCATTGTTAATATCGAAGGGCCGCTGCGGTGGAGGAATTGCCGGCAGATAAAGCAAGGCTAACCCCACCTGTAGCATTCAACGCCTCAACCTCAACCTCACCTACAACTGCTAAATAATTTATAATCTCATTTCTCTCTCATGCTGTTTTAGTTTCATTTTCAGTGGCCGAACGATGCCAACTTCCAGTTTCAGTTCACACAAGGCATCACAAAAAATGCGATTTAATCGCTGCTTCGTCATTTTAATTCACTACGTTTAAAGCCAGTCTACCAGTCTACCTCAAAAGCTGGAATGACAACGCATAAAGCAGCAGCAGTTATTTTGCATTTTTTTCATGCCTTACGCATCCGAAACTCTGACATCGCAGAGCTGCCAAAACTCAAACCAGAACAGCATGGGAGGAAAATTATGTTATAAATTATTTAGCTGTGGTATGGAAATACCTCGTGGTGATCCATCTATAGTAACGTCCTACACATCACTGTGAAGAAGACAACATGCCACCAAAATGAGTTGTCTATACTCTTTTAATGGACGTTAGAGCTGCGAGTTGCTGTAAATGCCGCAGCATTTGACTACAAGGTGGGATAAACAGGGATATTTTTAATTTTGAAACCTATTGAAGCTTTGAATGCTTAGAACTGTTGAAGGGCTGCGTGAATTGAGTTGAATGGCAAATGCAGTTTAGGAACTATTAAAAAACCAGCATTGTCTGCCTTTACTTGGCAGTTTATTAGCCTGGGGGAAAAAGCGTTTAATGTTCAGCGTAAGAAAATCATTAGTGGATACTTTGGTCTGTTTTGAGCATGCTTGAAGTGGGTGTAGCATATGTATGGTACTGATACAGTGAGATTGTCATTGAGCAACTCTGTGTGTTTTGTGTACATCTGTATTGTTTGTTGGCAACATGGCTGCCACTCTCCTTTTCCCGCTAAATGGACTTCTTTTTAACGTGATGCAACTTCTGAAGAGAGGACTTATTGACGGGGGAGAAGGGACTAGCGCACGCAGCAGTTAAGGCAGTGTAGGCAGGAACCACCGATGAATGCCAGCAGCCTAAGCTTGAGTCTCGTGTGCAGGCAACCAGCGATGGTGATGAAATGTGGCTTGGCTGCATGGTCTTCATCATCTTCTTTGCACTTCCCGTGACATTGGAGAGTGAACTTTCAACAAGCTATGCTTATGGAGCTTATGAACAAACATTGTATTTTTTTTTCTTTATGAGTGTTTACTGCCTCAAGACACAAAAAGGAGAGTGATTATATAAATGGGAACAGGCTTGCTGATCTAACAAGTAAGTTTTACAATTATTTGTTACTAGCGCCCAGGTACGCTATTTTGTGCACTTATTGCATGGACCCAAGCGAGCAACTTTCTAAAGGCCCAGATGCTTTTGTCGCCCGCTTTTGTAAATATGTATGTCCCAAAGTAAATAAAATTGAATTGAAGTGCGCAAGATACTGATCACGGGGTCCCTGTGTTCAAGTAGAGTACGACACTGCAGCATCACAAGTGACAGTGACCCCGCATTCGGGTAGGGTGCATCACATTCTTCTTGCAAGAAGCACCTGCCTCCTTTCGCTGTTTGCTTCGTGGGCGCATGACTGACTGCCACCCTCCATCAATTCCAGGCTGCCCTGGAAGCAGCTGTGAAGTTGATCTCGACAACCCTTGGTCCAGAAGACCGTGACGTCGCACCCGCGACACCGCTGCCCTCCAGTCAGGCGCTTCTGCTCAGGGCCTGCTTTGCCAAGTACAACACCACCCGGGTAACCCGGCTGGCCGATGCAGAGGGAGCAGTGGAGGTGCTGGAAAAGGCGCTGCACAGCGCAAGAGCGTGCGAGGGCACTGAATCGGTGGCCACCATGGCGCTTCAAGCAGTGAGTCTTGCCTCTTGGTAAACACCTGCTCATCTTTGAGCAGGTGTTTTTTTGCACCTGTGTTTATTTTAGTCAGAAGACACGAGTCTGCAGCGTGGCTCCTTAGAGTGGGTCCTGCAGAACTTTTTGGTTTCTTGGAGTGCTTTTTTAGATTCCGTGAGCACCTGAATCTATGTATGTTTCAGCCCCTTTCTTTTACATATTTCGTTTTGGGGACTGATCATACTCTTAAGTGCTTCACAGCAGTAGCACCTATTAATTCATGCGTGCCTATAGGTACTCACAGTAGGTTCTAGCGTTCGGCAGCTAGTCAGTATGTTTTTTTTTTTTTTGACGGGTCATGCATCTACATGCCCCTTTTTTGCATGCATCTTAGGCACGAAGAGATCTAATCCAAGAAACAAGGGTCTATTGGCATCTTTTGGAATATGGAGTTCCGAGAGGTTAAAATGATTAGGAATCCCTGGTTGCTACTCTTATGCAGATATAAAAAACGACTAGTTTGTTAAGTGCTTCTGCACGCAGTGAGACTTCTGCATTCCGTTATGTGCAGGTCAGCAAGGATTTGGTGAAGAAGCTGCCCAAAGAAAACCAGGCCAAGCTTCTGGACACCTTGGTCGACTTGGCCCTTGACACCCCATCTGCTGTTCAGCACTCAGCTGTCAGCAGAGCTTTGCGCAAGGTATGCAAGATCTGCTGAGCTGCTTTAAACTGTCTTGCTTTTTCTTGCATTCTTTCGTGCTTCTCTTTGCCGTGCAACTATGCCACACAGGCGCAGAAGTATACACTGAAACCTCGATAAATCAGTGTCGGTTAATTTGAGATCCCGGGTAATTAAAAGCTTTCTAAGGTTCGTTAGATTGTAATGTAAGCTTTACCAATTAATTTGAGCCAGCAGCTCGCTCTGGCTCAGTTAATTCAAAGACTGGTGCTATGCGGAACGGCCAAGTTTGCCGTCACCCAGACTTGGTAGCACCCGAGTTCTGCTGGTAACACAATGTCATACCACTTATTGTAGAGCGCAGGGCCACATTAAGTGGTGGGATGTCTAGTATTGTACTTTTCAGTGCTTCCCACATCATTGTGCAGGTAGTGGCAGCACTGGTGCGCAGCACGGTGACATTGTGCTGGTCATGGCGATACTTTGTGGTTCACCGGTGCCTGATCAGCATCCGGTGGCATTAGGTGCCGGCACAAATTAAGGGTATAGTTTTCATCTCTTGCACCTCGTGTGGCACACCGAGTTCATCGGTACAAAATACGCTGTGCTGTGCAGTGCCTGGATATTTCAGATAGACTGCATACACTCTCTTCTTGTTGCTTCTCTTTAACCAACAGTTGCCGTTTTGTTCATGCACCTTAATTAAAGCTGCTCTGCGCCATTAACCTGACGTATTTGTTTTTGGCCGCTGCCCTCAAGTGCGCTGGTAACATCGAAAATATCCCTCAGATGTCGAAACGAGCCTGACCAAGTTTTGGGCAACCAGCAGTGATGTGGCAACCACAATGAGTCCAAATGAGCTCCCTATGTAGGAAGAGTTTTTCGTTTAACTTCAGCCGCAGCTTTGTTGTGTGCAGTCGTAGTGACTCTAACAGTGCCACAAGCGGTTAGACAACATTTTGTGCTTGCCTCCTTTGTTTACCTTCAGGTTTCGGCAATTCTGAAACCCACCTAATTAGAATATGTCGCGTCCTGACGGGCTTCAAATTAACAAGGTTCTACAGCAGCATTACTGTGGACTTTGGGTAATTCAAACTCGCCTAATCTAGAAATTGGAAAAACAACATTTTTGCGAATATTCAGCTCTAATGATAACTGTCCTCCTAGAAAATGATTTTTCACAAACTACATATAATCTTAAGAAACTTCTCGTCCTCTTAGAGGGTTCAGATTAGCAGCAGTTGACTCTAGCTCTCTCATGCCCTTAGTTGTAAAATCTTTCGTTGTCAGGCTTCATGAGCAAGCTCAGTGGCATTTGTCATGAGGTATCTACAGTTTAGTAAATTTTATCTCAGCTCTTTCGCTTATGGTTGAGTACTGTTCTGCAGTTGCAGTCTCTTACATGCAGTAGCATATTGTTTAATTTCCAGCAGCATCTTATCAGGCGTCTAAAATTTTATTCATAACTGTCAAATGAGGCATCTCCACAGCACGTTTGATGATATAGGCACCGTTTCTGGTTGCACCTCTGACCGGTACTGTTTTGCTAGTGCACTGGCTTAAAACTAGTTTTCCAGGTTATAAAAGAAATTTTATTCTGTGCAAGACGACTTTAATATTGCAGTACTGGTGTGATTGGATTCAAGCTTATGAGTAGCTTTCATTCTGATAAATGGCATTAATTTGGGACGTGTGGTGCAGGCTTGGAAAATAAACATAATTTCTTGCACATGTTACTCACTGGTATGGATGCCACATAGAATTTTTTAATTTGACGGGGCTAGAGTCAAAGGCATCATGAAAATCTGCTTGCTACATTCGGCATTAAGTTTTTGTGAAATGCTTTTTTTTGCGGCACTTGTCATTAGCTCCTGTTCTTGAGTGAAATTTTTGTGGAGAGCTGCTTTCCTGTAAAGTGCTGAAATTACAAATTAGCCCTGGTTAAACCTGAGTTGATTTGGTGTGTTCGTAAGCTGATGTTTGGTGGTTGATAAATGCATCATTAGCTCCATTACAGGTAAAGAACATTCTTGCTGAAATTGGCCTTCAGACTTCCTAATGTTAGTTTATTGAATCTAGACAGCATTGCTGCTGCGGGATAGTTGGGAGGTACAGTAGGGGTAGTTGCTCGTAGAGGAGATGCACAGAAAACAACGCAGATGAAGGGGAGAACGAGATGACACCTACACCTTGTGACAGTCACAATGCTGCAGTCGAGCGCCAACATTGTTTTAAAGTATAGAGAGCTCGCCTTTGCCTTGTAGCACTCGTGACGTTCAAGTGTTTCGTGCGTGTTCTTGCAGGTGTGTTTCTTCGGAAGCCTTCTTGTGGAACCTCTGCAGCGTACTGGCGTGTCGCAGCAGAGTCCAGCCCGGACGGTTCGGGAGGCCAAGAAAATGAGGTGACTGGGCCGGTTTCTTGTTTGGCTTGGAGGTGCATTTCTTCGGTACCACCGCTTCTGCTTGTGTATTGAATTGGCAATTTTGAATTAAACTGATGCTTGTGTTAAAGTAAATGAGCTTGCCGTACTGCTGAAACGTAGTTGGGTGCAAGTTCCTGCCCACTAGTCGCTTAGTAATAAAGATAATACAGACTGCCAAGCAAGCTTTTTGGATGCCAGAAATTTGAGGTTGCAGAAGTTTCACACTTTTACATGCAAACAGTTGCTTTTTCTTAGAGCCGGCATGTGTTCAAGGCAAACCTTGCGGGTAAAAAGGGGGTTCGAAGATTCAGCTTTTTGTTTCCTAACTAGCATATTTTATTTAGAACAGGTAGTGACCACTGATCACGACCATGAGAGGGAAATAATTATACGAATGAGAATGGGGGGGGGAAGAGTATGTGGCAGGTTCTCTCAGATCATGAGTGGCAGTTTACCAGTATCCCTCAAGAGAAAAGTGTAGAACAGCTGTATTGTACCGGTACTCACCTACGGGGCAGAAACGTGGAGGCTAACAAAAAGGGTTCTGGTCAAGTTAAGGACAGCACAGCGAGCCATGGAAAGAAAATTGATAGGTGTGACGTCAAGAGACCGGAAGCGGGCAGGGTGGGTGAGGGAACAAACGTGTGTTAATGACATCCTAGTCGAAACCAAGAGGAAGAAACGGGCTTGGGCAGGGCATGTGATGCGAAGGCAAGATAACCGCTGGTCCTTAAGGGTAGCAGAGTGGATTCCAAGAGAAGGCAAGCGTAGCAGGGGCGGCAGAAAGCTAGATGGGCGGATGTGATTAAGAAGTTTGTGGGGGTACGGTGGCTATGGATGGCAAAGGACAGGGTTAGCTCGAAAGACTTGGGAGAGGACTTTGCCTTGCAGTGGGCGTATTCAAGTTGATTGTGATGATAATGATGATGATGGTGGTGATATTTTATGCATTCCTTGCAGAGCACGGGAGTTGCTATGTTGGCTTTTCTGCTGGCCAGCTGTTAGCCTGAGAAGGCTTTCGCTCTGCTAGGGGTTGTGGCACCACTTCCTTTTATAACAATGGCTGTAAAATAGCTACCAAAAATGGAAAGAAAAAAAAGATTTGGAAAGAAGGCTCAGGAAAGGGAGAGGGCAAGGAAAAGTATATGGCAGAGATAGGTGCCAGAGCAGAGGACGACACAATTGTGTGTATGACGGGGCCGCAGCAGAAGCGACTGAGTGGCACATGTAGAGGGCGCCGCTGTGCATAAATAAATCCTATGCCCTGATACGGCAGAGGGGCCCAGAGTGTCGGCGTTATAGGCGAGTCGTGCTAGCAGGAGTGCCATGAATAATGCGGAACCACACCGTGTGGAAGTTCGGGCTCGTGGTGCATTGTGTAAGCGTCCTTGTTTGCCCTCACAGTGTTGTAGCCACGCTTGTTTGTTTCAGCGAAGACTCAGTGTAATTAGAGAAGCATATTTTGACGCTAGCATCACTCTCACTCGTAATAAGCGAGTGTTCATTATAACTGCAGCCGTTGTATGTGGGCTCGACTGCCTTGCTTATCTTGAAACGTCAATAGCTGCAGTGCTTCCATCTAGCAGCATCGTAGTCTTTGAATCCCAAGTGCTTTCGCAAAAATCTGTGTTCCTGTTTTGGCCTGCTGGCAGGCTCATGGATGCATCAGAAGAACAGGACCCAGCAGAGTCTCCCCAGTGGAAGCGCGTCCTCATCCTGCTGGAAATGATCCAGAGCCGAAAGTCAATCGAAGAGGTCACGCTGCTGGTTGGGCCACTTTATGTGCTCCTCAAGAGGTAGGGTCATTGCATACCCTTGTTCACTTGCTGCATTACATTGCCATTAATAAAGAACTGCTTTGTTAAAACCCTTTGTGTCCTGAAACCATCTAGCTTGGAGGAGCTTTAATTGTTGTGGCATGGACACATTGGGCAACCAACTTTTTAAGAGGTCTCTGCTTCTGTGCTTAGTGATTTGATGATGATGGATTTTTTATGGCACCAGGGCATCTGTGGCCAAAGAGCACCATGGCACAAGGTATTTTTCTTCTACTCAAGGTGGGGTCAAAGACCCATTTCCCCAAGCATTTCACCCTAAAGAACCCGAGCACCAGTCCTGGGGAAAGCTTGTATCCATTGTATCACCGGTGGGTACCCAGCGGCACTGGGGATCTGTCAGTGTTTTGAGAAAGAAATAACTGACAAACAGTTGCGCTATGCTATGTTATGCGAAAACGCAACAATACCCCTCATGCTGGGCTATGTAACTGCTCCGTGCCTGTCTTCACACTGTGCTGCTAGTGCAGTGCTGTCTTGTGTCATGCTGTGGGGCCTCATACCCTCCCGCCATGCCACGTTGCAGCTGTGAACCTCTGCATTATGCCGCTGTGCAGCTTCACTTTCTGCGCTGCGCCTCTGCAGTGTAGTGCTTTGCTCTCGCTCTTGCTGTGCAGCAGCTGCGATTTCCTTCCTCCTTTTCTCCTACCTTGTTGTGGGAAGGTCTACGTCAACATTGCGGATTTGGAGGTTCCTCCCATTAACAGCTATCGCTGTGAAACAACCAGTGAATAAGCAGGCTGTTGCTGTCACATCTTACAAATCTAGTGGGCACAACAGCTGGTAGTAACGGGTGACGTGGTAATAAATGTCTCCTCTCACTTCTCCTCCCCTGTGGTGCAGGAGTCTGGAGCTGGGCACGTCCCCCCACGCCGAGTACCTGCGCCAGTGCGTGCTGACGGCCCTGCAGGCACATGGCCTGTCGGCGCCGCGCCACGAACTGGCTTCCCTGGTCAAGTGCCTGCGCATCTCCCAGAGTGCCCAGGCCCAGCAGCTTGTGCTGGGCTTGCTCAACATGGCTGCCCTCCACTATCCCGTGAGTGAAATGCACTGCCACTGCTCCTTCTTGCCGGCTTGACGGTTTTGTGCTTTGTGCGTACAGGGTTTCCAGTGGCTACATTCGACAGTGGCTGTTTGTGACGGCAGCAGTGGTTGCATGCACTTGTTGGGCGCAGCAGTGGAAGCCTGTGTTTTGACAAATACTTGAAGGGAGCTACTTGGCCTGTTGGTGGCAGTTTTGTGTCACATTGTGATCAGGCTTACTGGTGTGGTCTTAGAAAAATTTTTAACAATGAAGTCATAGTTATGAAGTTTTCGAAGAAGATGTTGTTTGTGTGCTGATTCTAGGTGTGTCATTTAATTTAATGTAAAAAAAGTCCTTTCGAAGTTATGCAGCTTTTAAGAAATTTTGCTACAGGGGACTTGCTAAAATGCATGCCATTGGTTTCTCTTGACGTCAAGGAAAGAAGTAAGAGTACATATATTATCCTGCCAATCGTAGAAGTTGAGTTACAGGGATTTGAAGCTGCTGCTTCAAAAACGGCAACAGACTTTTCTTCCATCAGCATGCAGAAAACGTGTTAATCTAAAATCGTTTGCAAACAAAGATAATGTGCAATTTTAAAATAAATGAGGACAGCAGTATTTCCTTATACCATATTTACTCGAATTTAGCGCGTTTCTTCCAGGATTTTTTCCCCTTAAAGTCTACCCTCGCGTTATAATTGAATACCTCACTTCGAGTGGCTTAAAGCAGTGCTGCGGTGCAGCCATTTCAAAGCAGTCAGCTTGGTTTCGGTTTCCGCAGTTTTGCGATTTTATCCTGACAACATGGGTGCCACGGAAGCCAAATTCTCATCCATCCAAAGTCAAAGTGTTGTTCTCTGTCATTTTTTTGTGTTCGTTGTGACCTCGCGCTGAACGCGTCGTCGCTCGCGGTGTATTGATTCAGTGCACATGATGGCGACGTGTCGTACTCAATACGACGCTCGTTTTAAGGGAAAAGCGATCCTTAGCTGAAGAGGTCGAGAATTGCGCGGCAGCTCGAAGACTTGACCTTAACGAGCCAACCATCCGCGGAGGGCGACTGCAGCGGGAGGGGCCTTTCAAATGTGAGCCCAACCGCAAAGGATTTCGTGGGCCTTGTCATGGCCATCACGTCGAGCTGGAGAAAAAAGTGGCGGACTTTATTATCGAGCAGCGCAAACGTCTCGAGGGGGTCAGTGTCGAGCTGATCCGTTGGAAAGTTAGAGACATTGCTCGGGAGATGGGAAGGTCAGAGCATCTCATGGGTGGGCCCAAACGTTCATGAAGAGGAGTGGATTCTCTCTGCGGCGAATAACATCGATACGGCAGAAGTTACCGGAAGACTTCGATAGCGAAAAGGAGGACTCCGAAAGCGAGGACGCTGTATAAACATGTTGGCCACGATGTCTATTAAAGGTACTTTGTTTTGCGTCCTTACGCCTCGCGTTACATTCGTGGTTTTATTTTTTCCCGCTGAGCAGCTTGTAAAGTCACCCTTCGCATTACATTCGCAGTCGCGTTACATTCGAGTAAATACAGTATTACTTTTCTTACAATTTTTTCACACTGAAAAATATGCTACATTTGAAGACATTTTTTTCTTCTGTTTTTGATTGAATCATATAAAATAAATTTAATATTTGCATGCCCCTGGTTATGATGTCTGAGCAATGACATGCCTTGCTGGTACACCCACAGGAGGAGGTTCTGCACAATGTGACCTCAGTGTTCACCTTCATGGGGGCTAGCCTGCTGCGGCAGGATGACAACTACAGCTTCCAGACGGTCATGCAGACCGTTGAGACAGTCGTGCCTGCCCTGCTACAGGTAGGTCATCGCTCACCACTTGGGACTCACTGGCTTGAAACAGCTGATTCGTGCGAATAGGTGGATTAGTCCCAGAATGGATGCACTTGATGCTTTCAGTCAACTGTGCTCTTGTCGACACTGCTTGCATAGCATATGAGTAACCTTATTTCACTTTGAATTTGTTCAGGCATGTTGGGCTTTAGTAACGTTGGTCTGCAGCTAGTGAAGTCGAATGCTGTAGTAAGAAAATTTGTGTGGACATTTTGGTGTCTTATGTGGGACTATGCTCGTTGGCAGAAACTGAAGTGGTCCCTATATTAAAGTTTGATGTGAGGCCAAAGTTATGCTAATGATTGTCCCATAGTGATGAAGGCCTAACTCATTTGTCTAGATGCTTCCACTTCAAAGCATTTAAGAATCTCTGTAATAGCAATACCAGTTTTTTCACTGATATGCACCGTGTCATGAAACCATTTTTAAAAGATGCCATAGCACGCAACCTACTGCAAATAGATCTGCACATGAATGAGGTGATGCTTGCTTCGAGTATTTTACTGTGGGAGGTAGCTCCCCCTTGTGAGTATTTGTGTAATCATTGTGCCGTCCTGCCTGTGCAGGCCTGCACCGGAGAGAGCAAGTCAGCTGAGGCCGCGGAGAGCGCAGTGGCGTCGGTGACGCGAGTGTTTGTGGGCGCATTTCCGGACATCCCGGAGCACCGGCGGCTGCCACTGTTTGCCAAGCTAGCCGCGACCCTTGGCGCTGGTGACCACCTCTGGATCCTAGCTGCCCAGATGGCGGAGCACCAAGTCACCAAGATGGGTGGCACGGACATGGACGAGGTGACTTTTGTCAGATGTCGGGACTTCTCGGCGCCTTTAGTTTCCCTCATGCTGTCGTGCCTTTGCCTGCTCAACACCTTAACGGGGTCTCAGTTCTGGCAGTCTTGATGCCATAGGTAAAAGGGCTGGTGGGGTCAGTGCCGTCGATGTGCTCATCAGCTGGAAAGCCTGTCTTGCGCGTCACACCTGGATACCTCGCTTCCCACTTAGACAATGCGCGTATGTGCAAAAAAAAAAAAACACATACTCGTTCCATATTCGCGCTTGTAGTGGAAAAGCGACGCAGCTTGGGATGGGCCTGGATTCATTTCTTTAGGGGCTTAAAGATGTGAGGACACTCTCCTCGCTCTCACTGAAATGGAGAAAAGAAGGGAGAGGGGAAGCCGCTAGGATGGGCCACGGTGGCGATGAAATGCACCCTTGTGTCAGTGTCGTGCTTGGGTGCTCATAAGAGGATGACGATGACAGCAAAACCAAAACTCAGGATGGGGGCGTCAACCCCATCATCCGCGAGGTGCTCGGCGCAATAGACGGGCAGAGGCGGGTTGCGAGCTTGGTCTTGCAGCATGAGTTAGATGCGATGTGAACCTAGTGGGCATACGAGTGACATGTAACACCATTGTTGATGACAAAGAAAGGGGGAAATAAAGGGCTGCTTTCGCGGCTAGTAAGCGTTTTTCTTGCGAGTGATTTGCACCACGTTTTGGAAGGTTCTTAGCATGTTACGAATTTTGGTGGAGCAAAATTTTAGTTTTAGAACGTAAACTATGGATTTGGCCAACTTAAGCCAAGGTTTGGCTGTACACCGTAAAGGTATGTATTTCTACTATTGACATCTGTACTGTGGGTTTGAGTTTTGTGCAGTTGGGTTGACGTGATCTGCATTGCTTGGTAGCTCTGGCTTTGCTGTCGTTTTGTGGCCTGGGCCATATTTATTTGTGTTTGTGGCTTCAACACATACATGACACAGCTTTTTTTTTTTTTTTTTTGCAGAATTCGACGTCGCAGATCCTCGATTTTGGCCTGTCCCTCTGCGGCCAATTTGAAGTGTCTGTACAGATGCAGACAGCGACGCGCCTTCTCCAGCTTGCTGCCACCTTGCCTGCTGTGAAGGGTGTGTGATGCGAGGGGCCTGCTTTGTTAATTTGTTGTCTGTCATGTCTGCTTAAGGAAAATGTTTGGAAGCAGCCTATCGTTAGAACTGTCAGCAAAAACATGAGCAAGTGTTGTAACTGCATGCATTCTAAATGCTTACATCACAGACAGCAGCAATGATTGCGCCAGCCACCCAGAAGTGTTTGACGTGCGGCTGTACTCGGACAAGCAGTTGCAGAGGTTCCGGCTGACTGTCGCCACCTTTGTGGCCAACCTTCTGGGTTCACCGACATTTTTGGGCCAGGTGAGAATTCCCAAAGCTCTCTCACTCGTGAGTTGGTCTCGTGTCAGTTTAAACTTGCCAGCAAGACGGGCAAGTGAGGAAAGTCATGTCAGTGTAATCATGATGGCAATGTGGCATGGTGACAGCAGTTAACCCTGTCTTTTTGTCTCAACGAAAATTTGTCTCATTTCTAAATGTTGCCTGTTCAAAAGAACGTGCATGGTCAGTGAGCTCCGGTGTTATGAATTCTGTTCGAAAAGAAGGCTTTCTTGACAATGGGCCGTTCTGCTTAATTTTGCTGGTGGGCAGAGTTGGGGAATTCGTGGAGGTTCATTACATCCAGGTTTGAGTATATTCACTGTTGTGAAAAAGACTTACTCTTTTTGTCAAACCTTTTTGTTTTGAATGGGTCAGTTGGGAGTACACAGTTGATTGCATTGGGGGTGGTGCCGGTTTAGGAGCGATTGTGAAGGAAAGAAAGGCACAATTACTCTCACTCTTGAATTGCGTCTCAAGGGGGGATGCTTGCTGGGCTAGTGTGGTCAAAATTTTCGATTTCTCAATTTATTCTTTTCTTAAACCTTACGTGCTCATCTGTCTCTTGACTAAAAATTATAGCAAGATATGCAGTGCACATTTAAAAGATGATGGCTTTTTGATGTGTGGTCGTCGAACATTTTGAGCGAATTGCGCTTCCTGGTGGTCTCGACACATTGCTAATTCCTCGTTTTCCCACAACGGAGCACCACCATCTTAGGAGCACCACCGTCTTATCAGAAGATCACAGCTTCTGTTGGTTGCAATGTGGGATTTTTCTGGCCAAAAGCAAAATGATACAAGGTTTTAAAGGAGGCAGACAAGGGAATAAACTTTAACCCTGGTTTTCTCATCATTCACTATTTCTGGGATTGCTGTCACTCGTCCTCTCAACATTCCATAACAGATGAGAGTAGAATGATTGGTTTTTTGCGCAGGGATCCTGACACGTAGAGGCATGCAATAAAGCTAGATTTTTCTGTGTACACTTGTTATAATAGTTTCCGAAAGTTATTTTTGTAAGAAATATTTGCATGTAAATGTGCATGCCGGAACCTTTATTTGCGTCTGTACTGCGCATTTAAAAAGAGAACTAATGGCCTTATTGCTCAGGACAGCGTGAATATTTCGACATAAAAAACTTGCAAACTTTCAACTTAAATATTTAATGCCCCAGGGATGACTTTGTGAGGGTTTTAATTGTAATTAAGCTTAAAATAAAATGCAGTTCTGAACTTGGCATACAGAGTTGCGTATTTTTGCCAAATTTGGTCCCATATCATGCGTAAATAAAGAAAAGTGCGGAGATAGAGAGAAAGAGTCACTGTCAGCGAGCAGCGGCGCCAAGTTAACTTCAGCCACCTGGCAGTCTTGCATGCGTTGACATCACACAGCAGTTTAATAATTAATAATTGGTTTTGGGGGGAAAGGAAATGGCGTAGTATCTGTCTCAACGGAAGGGATAAAGGAGGGAGTGAAAGAAGAAAGGAAGAAGGGGTGCCGTAGTGGAGGGCTCCGTGCACTGACATCGCACAACACAAGGGCGCCTTAGCGTTTTTCCTCCATAAAGACGCAGCCGCCGCGGTCGGGATCGAACCCGGGAACTCCGGATCAGTAGTCGAGCGCCCTAACCACTGAGCCACCGCGGGTGGTCCGTTGGTTTATGCATTTCTCCTTCATCATTTCTCCTGCGTCTTGGATTTGATCCCGCCACCTTGTGCTCGGTGGAATGTCGTCACCTGCCTTTGTTTGCCTCTTCTGCGCCCAGGTGGCAGAACTGCAGGGCAAGGGAGATCTGGGCAGCACAGAGGCTCTGTGTGGCGGGTGCCTGTCGGCCTGCCTGCAGTTTCTGCAGCTGGTCACCCGATGGAGCAACGCACCCAAAGCCACCGCCCAGCACCAGGAACGCTCTTGGAAGGCCCTGTCGGCAAAGCTGCACGACATTGTCCACAAGGTGCGCACATTTTCACACTGCCGTCGAGAGTTGAGAGTAGTAGATGACACCCAATTATTAACAACCGGAGCCAAGGAAGGGTGCAAGTTTAGTTTTGAATAGCGGTGAAACCAAGCAAGGAAACCAGGTACACATCATTCTGTAGTAGTGCTTAATTAAACAAGCGGAGTTGCTAAGTGAAAATTGAGGGCAGATTCTGCTGCGTGGAGAGCAACAGATGTTAGGAGGTTGCAAGAGTTGTTAAGTTCTTATCTGTAGTCACGTGATTTTCTCGATGGCAGGCGGCACCACTTCTCGATAACAGAGCCTACCCCCAGTTAGCCTGTCCAGCTGTGTGTCATGTTTCAGCAAAGACAAGCCTCTAGTTTGACCAGCAGTGTTGATGTTTTATTACACTAAAACACTGTTTTTACATTGTCGAACGCTGCGTTTTCCAAACTGCTGCTGTGTTTGTGAGCTAGTCCCGCTATATAGCTACTGCACAAACCAATGCAATAGAGCTTGGCTGTTAAGTTGCAATTGTGGCAGCACTCCCGCATGGTGCGCTGCAAGTGTCATCTCGCTGTATTGACGCATTTAGCACATGTAGAACGACGCTAGCCAAAGTGGCTGTGCATTCTGTCATCAGTTGACCACCACAGTGTTCGGCGGATTCCGCTGCGCTATGCCCACGCCCCACACGCTTATGGGTGGCACACAAATTTGGTTGCGGCAGTTGGTGCTATAGTTCTATTGCCGCAGCAACGCGAGCGCGAATCGCCAAAGGTGAGAAAAACGAAACTCTGCTGTGGCAGATGGTGCACAGGCAGCAGATTGAAGTGAGGTTGATCAGGTTTGTTCTCTATCATGCCCCCCCCCCCTTTTTTTTTTTGTTGGCTGCAGCTTATAAGATGCAGTTTTCTTCACTGCTGTAGATGAGGATTGTGTAGGACTTCAGTGGCCACCATGAAAACTGCGCAGAAGCGCACACTTACTGCTACTTAGCCCACTCTGCGTGCACCCCCTACTCGCTGCTACCTCCATTCCATCGACAGCTGTTCAAGACGGAGATATCACAGAGTGTTTAGGATGTTGTGTGCGTACTGAATGGTTGCGAAATCCACAAAGCTTTGCAGATTTCACAGAAACTTGTGGTGCTTACAAGAAACAAATAATAAAAATAGCTGACAAAAATGTACAGTTTTTTTTTTCACATGCTGTGTTTGGCTGCTATGCTTCTCAGCAGGCGTTTATTTATTTATTTTTTGCCTTAGTCCCGTGAAAATTGTAACAGCAGGGCTCAACTGTACTTAGTAGAACCTTGGTAATTCGACCCTCATTATTTCGGAAATCCGCATATTTCATACTGCCAGCGCATTCCCAACCAACACCCAAAGAAGTCTGTATATACTGTCAGATGTTCGTTAGTTTGGACACTGGTGGACTTGCACCAGTTATTTCGGCCGGGCTCCCGATAGATGGCAGTGTCAAGGTATGACCCGCACACCCAGCAACTGTTCAGGTAGCCTTCCTTAGTAAAAATAAATTGTATGGCTCATTCTGGGTATGTTGATGTTTGTCCAACAGCAAGTGACACAGCTATTGCTATAAAATTTGATTTAAAATTTTTTCTCGCACTTTAAAAAAATTTTAAAAATTTTCTTGCACCTATAACGTTCCTGCGAATTTTTTTTTTATGGTGCCTTGAATTCCGAATTCACGAGTGTTTATTGTTTTACTATTGTTATTGTTATTATTAGCCTTTTCTTGCTTTTTCCCACTATGTCACTGTCTCATCTTGCCTCTCTTTCTCTCACTCGTGGACTTTGTGTGTCAGGTGAACGGACTGCTCCCGAGCAATCAGTTTGTGTCGGTGGTGCGGTCACTCATGTGCCACGAGCTTCCATCCATCAGGCGTAGCGCCATGGACATGCTGAACGGGAAGCTTGCTGCCAAGGACTACTTTGACAAGGAAGACGTGAGTGTCCATTTTGTCAGCTTCGGCTGTGATGTCTTGGAGTGAATTTGAGGGTTCCTCACTCAGACATTTGCTGTGAGTGCTGTGCTCGCAGGGGGCGCAAGCCCCACACTGCTGTGGTTGGACAATCAGACTGCCAGTGCAAGGTGTAGTGTATTTTTTTTAGCAGAGGACGATCAGGGGTCAAACTTTTACTTAATTCTGAAGAAAAGTTTGTAAGGGCTGTGCTGTTCTAAACGGTAGCTAATTTAATAGATTTTGACCATTGCTGGTTGAATGCCAACGTCTGGGCTTCACACTGTGAAAAGCCTTCTTAGCTGAGTGGTACATGTGCAGATGCTTTGCCCTCCTTATCATTACCTGTATTGTCACAAGCAGTTGTTTTCACGCATAACGCAGTGTGAACAGTGATTAGCCTAGTGGCGAATTTGTACGGCGAGTGGCCGATGGAGCACTGACAGCATGCGGCATGTTTATTGAAATGGTTCCCACAGACGCAGTCTCTTCTGGAGCTGGTTTCCATGCTGCTCCAAGTGGCCCGCGGCAAGTTCGGCACCACCTCTAGCGAAGAGGTGGCGCTCAACCGCCAGACAGCCCTGCTGTCTCTCAAGCTTCTCATCCGGATGCTGGGGCCTGAACACCGGGACACTTTTGCTGAGGTGAGGACCAGGAAGCCAAGCTAGTGGCAAAGTGAGACTGCTGCTTTATCAGTGTAACAAGGCAGATTATTTTAGCTCAAGCACAGAGTGCTTCGTAATTGCCTGCAGGTTCTGAGGAGTGTGGTCATTGGCACCAAAGCTCAAAATTTTTCTCTCCCTTTTCACCATTGTCACCATGGGTGGTCACCACGGCTTGTCACCGGCGTCACCATTATCACCATGGACCAAGGTCACCATAGGTGTCCTTTTTGCTTCATAAGGAGCAAGACGGTGGAGTGTCAAGGCATTTGTGACTCAGAGGAACTCACCCGTAGCCTCTGTGAGAACAGTGGCATCTGCTATGCAGTCATCTTTTGATAAATCAAACTCGAAGGTGACCAAGAATTTGTTGGAATTAAGGAAGCCCATTTAATGTGTTTGACGGTTGTGGAACTAAAACTGAGACGTCAGTTCAAACAAACTGGAAGTTTGAGTTAACAGTAGTCCGCTGCAGCATGGTTGAGATTCTCCGTGTAGCCGGTTCATTGACATGCATTCTGAAAGCTTGCACGTGCTCATCCCCACATTGTCTCCCATACCGTGCAGACGTACGACCTGGTGCATCAGCTGTTGTCTGACCGGCGGCTGAACCCCCTTCTGCTGAGCAGCGCGCTGCTGTGTTTTGCCGAGCTGTGTCACAGCCTGGCGACGCCCACCATCGCCCACTTTGGCCGTCTCATGCCCCTCTTCCTTGGCATTCTGCAGCAGCCGCCCCA